>NC_060122.1:831310653-831613153 GCF_021461395.2 Schistocerca americana | reverse complement strand
CTGTAGGAATCAGCATGGGTTTCGAAGGCCATAGACACAGGTTCACAGGTAGATGCCGTGTTTCTTGACTTCCGCAAGGCGTTCGATACAGTTCCCCACAGTCATTTAATGAACAAATTAAGAGCATATGGGCTATCAGACCAATTGTGTGATTGGATTGAGGAGTTCCTAGATAACAGATTGCAGCATGTCATTCTCAATGGAGAGAAGTCTTCCGAAGTAAGAATGATTTCAGGTGTGCCACAGGGGAGTGTCATAGGACCGTTGCTATTCACAATATACATAAATGACCTGGTGGATGACATCGGAAGTTCACTGAGGCTTTTTGCAGATGATGCTGTGGTGTATCGAGAGGTTGTAACAATGGAAAATTGTACTGAAATGCAGGAGGATCTACAGCGAATTGACGCATGGTGCAGGGAATGGCAATTGAATCTCAATGTAGACAAGTGTAATGTGCTGCGAATACATAGAAAGATAGATCCCTTATCATATAGCTACAAAATAGCAGGTCAGCAACTGGAAGCAGTTAATTCTATAAATTATCTGGGAGTACGCATTAGGAGTGATTTAAAATGGAATGATCATATAAAGTTGATCGTCGGTAAAGCAGATGCCAGACTGAGATTCATTGGAAGAATCCTAAGGAAATGCAATGCGAAAACAAAGGAAGTAGGTTACAGTATGCTTGTTCGCCCACTGCTTGAATACTGCTCAACAGTGTGGGATCTGTACCAGATAGGGTTGATAGAAGAGATAGAGAAGATCCAACAGAGAGCAGCGTGCTTCGTTACAGGATCATTTAGTAATCGTGAAAGCGTTATGGAGATGATAGATAAACTCCAGTGGAAGACTCTGCAGTAGAGACGCTCAGTAGCTCGGTACGGGCTTTTGTTAAAGTTTCGAGAACATACGTTCACCGAAGAGTCAAGCAGTATATTGCTCCTTCCTACGTATATCTCGCGAAGAGACCATGAGGATAAAATCAGAGATTAGAGCCCACACAGAAGCATACCGACAATCCTTCTTTCCATGAACCATACGAGACTGAAATAGAAGGGAGAACCGATAGAGGTACTCAGGGTACCCTCCGCCACACACCGTCAGGTGGTTTGCGGAGTATGGATGTAGATGTAGATGTAGATAGATTCTTGGTGTTGTTCCTGTAGTGTGGACACTACAGTGTAGCAGGTATCCATGAGCGTAAACAAACAAGAACTTTGTACGTGTGATGCAAGAGGTTCAGTGTGGGGGGGAGAAAGCACCACCTCCCTCTGACAGGACCAAGCGAAGTGGCACAGTGGTTAGCACACTGGACTCGCATTCAGAAGGACGACAATTCAAACCCGCGTCCAGCCGTCCTGTTTTCCCTGATTTCACTAAATCGCTTCAGGCAGAAGCTGGGATGGTTCCTTTGAAAGAGCATGGCTGACTTCCTTCCCTAATCTGCTGGGGCTGATGACCTCGCTGTTTGGTCTCCTGCCACGAATTAACCAACCAACCAACCAAACTCTTGCAGGCCAGCCAGCCTACAGCCGTGTTCTGCATTTCTACGGAAGCAGAACTGGCAAATGGATTGCCAATCCCTTCTGTTGTCCTGAGAGCTGTACTCAAACCCTGCTTTGGACCAGGATTAGCCTCTTCACTCATTTCAAAATAAAAAAAAATTGAGCTACGCGCAATCCAGAGCAAGTTAACTGCACAAAGCATTTGGTAACAATTACCATGCAATGCTTGCTGAGGTTGTCAGCATTGTAAATGAAGTTATTCAGGCCCAATCTCTATGGTATCTTGTGCAACCATAGCTCAAAACACCCCTCACCTAAAACTGCCACATTATAGTATCTTCAATTTTACACTATACCAACTTTAGCTAGCAGACTAATGTAAGTGTTTCTTTGGTCTAAGATGTTAAATACCATGTCTGGAACTTTTGCTGCCATACACAGAGTTTATCTAATGGAGACCATTCAGCTGCCCATAGTTTGATGTGGGACTGGAGCGTGAATCTTGAGTGCACTAGTACATCATTGCATTTGTGCATAACTGCACTCTTTGTTTTGCAAACTCATTCATTCGCACATTTACTTTCCAAACTGGGATTCACCATACCAGTAACTGAAAATTGATAACTTTTTGATGTTTATATGCAGATAATATGATGTGTGATGAGATAAAAGAAATTATTCAGATAGTGAAGGGAGACAAAAATTTAATAGTCATGGGTGACTGGAATTCGATAGTAGGAAAAGGAAGAGAAGGAAACATAGTAGGTGAATATGGATTGGGGCTAAGAAATGAAAGAGGAAGCCGCCTGGTAGAATTTTGCACAGAGCATAACTTAATCATAGCTAACACTTGGTTCAAGAATCATAAAAGAAGGTTGTATACATGGAAGAAGCCTGGAGATACTGACAGGTTTCAGATAGATTATATAATGGTAAGACAGAGATTCAGGAACCAGGTTTTAAATTGTAAGACTTTTCCAGGGGCAGATGTGGACTCTGAGCACAATCTGTTGGTTTTGAACTGTAGATTAAAACTGAAGAAACTGCAAAAAGGTGGGAATTTGAGGAGATGGAACCTGGATGAACTGAAAGAACCACAGGTTGTAGAGAGCTTCAGGGAAAGCATTAGGGAACGATTGACAAGAATGGGGGAAAGAAATACACTAGAAGAAGAATGGGTAGCTTTGAGAGACGAAATAGTGAAGGTAGCAGAGGATCAAGTAGGTAAAAAGACGAGGGCTAGTAGAAATCCTTGGGTAACAGAAGAGATATTGAATTTAATTGATGAAAGAAGAAAATATAAAAATGCAGTAAATGAAGCAGGCAAAAAGCAATACAAACGTTTCAAAAATGAGATCGACAGGAAGTGCCAAATGGCTAAGCAGGGATGGCTAGAGGACAAATGTAAGGATGTAGATGCATATATCACTAGGGGTAAGATAGATACTGCCTACAGGAAAATTAAAGAGACCTTTGGAGAAAAGAGAACCACTTGCATGAATATCAAGAGCTCAGATGGAAACCCAGTTCTAAGCAAAGAAGGGAAAGCAGAAAGGTGGAAGGAGTATATAGAGGGTCTATACAAGGGCGATGTTCTTAAGGACAATATTATAGAAATGGAAGAGAATGTAGATGTATATGAAATGGGAGATATGATACTGCGTGAAGAGTTTGACAGAGCACTGAAAGACCTAAGTCAGAACAAGGCCCCAGGAGTAGACAACATTCCATTAGAACTACTGACAGCCTTGGGAGAGCCAGTCCTGACAAAAGTCTACCATCTGGTGGGCAAGATGTATGAGACAGGCGAAATACCCTCAGAATTCAAGAAGACTATAATGACTCCAATCCCAAAGAAAGCAGGTGTTGACAGATGTGAAAATTAACAAACTATCAGTTTAATAAGTCACTGCTGCAAAATACTAACACGAATTCTTTACAGACGAATGGAGAAACTGGTAGAAGCCGACCTCGGGGAAGATCAGTTTGGATTCCGTAGAAATGTTGGAACACGTGAGGCAATACTGATCCTACGTCTTATCTTAGAAAATAGATTAAGAAAAGGCAAACCTATGTTTCTAGCATTTGTAAACTTAGAGAAAACTTTTGACAATGTTGATTGGAAAACTCTCTTTCAAATTCTGAAGGTGGCAGGGGTAAAATACAGGGAGCGAAAGGCTATTTACAATTTGTACAGAAACCAGATGGCAGTTATAAGAATCGAGGGGCATGAAAGGGAAGCAGTGGTTGGGAAGGGAGTGAGACAGGGTTGTAGCCTGTCCCCGATGTTATTCAATCTGTATATTGAGGAAGCAGTAAAGGAAACAAAAGGAAAATTCGGAGTAGGTGTTAAGATCCATGGAGAAGAAATAGAAACTTTGAGGTTCGCCGATGACATTGTAATGCTGTCAGAGACAGCAAAGGACCTGGAAGAGCAGCCGAACCGGATTGGACATGGTCTTGAAAGGAGGATATAAGATGAACATCAACAAAAGCAAAACAAGAATAATGGAATGTAGTTGAATTAAATAGGTGATGCTGAGGGAATTAGATTAGGAAATGAGACACTTAAAGTAGTAAAGGGGTTTTCCTATTTGGGAAGCAAAATAACTGATGATGGTCGAAGTAGAGAGGATATAAAATGTAGACTGGCAATGGCAAGGAAAGTGTTTCTGTAGAAGAGAAATTTGTTAACATCAAGTATTGATTTAAGTGTCAGGAAGTCATCTGAAAGTATTTGAATGGCGTGTAGCCATGTATGGAAGTGAAACGTGGACGATAAATAGTTTAGACAAGAAGAGAATAGAAGCTTTCGAAATGTGGTGCTACAGAAAAATGCTGAAGATTAGATGCGTAGATCACATAATTAATGAGGAGGTATTGAATAGTATTGGAGAGAAGAGAAATTTGTGGCACAACTTGACTAGAAGAAGGGATCGGTTGGTAGGGCATATTCTGAGGCATCAAGGGATCACCAATTTAGTGTTGGAGGGCAGCGTGGAGGGTAAAATCGTAGAGGGAGACCAAGAGATGAAGACACTAAACATATTCAGAAGGATGTAGGTTGCAATAGGTACTGGGAGATGAAGAACCTTGCACAGAATAGAGTAGCATGGAGAGCTGCATCAAACCAGTCTCTGGACTGAAGACCGCAACAACAACAACATGCAGAAAATAAGCTGTCTTAAACTATATCTAATAACATACTTTATCTGGATAAAGTTTACTGTGAAATAGCATTTATTATGAAAATTTCCATTTTGAAGCAGAATTCACATCTTATTCACATTTGTCGCAAATGTGAGGTTGTCAGTTTCCTAGTAGTCAATGACCTTTTAGACATAAAGCAAGGATTTTTTTTCTCCCAATCTCTGTCTTTTTCTACAGCTTTTACCCAGTACAGTTGCCCATAGTACCATAGAATTTATTCCATGATGTCTTAAACACACATTCTGTCACCCTATTCCCTCTTCTTGCCAGTGTTTCCATATTTTTCTCTCTTCACTGACTCTGTGGAGAAGCTCCTCATTCCTTTTCTGTTCAGTTCACCTAGTTTTCAGTATCATTCTTTAGCACCAATCTCACATGCTTCAATTGTCTTCTTTTCCAGTTTTCCCACAGTTGAGGAATTGGTGCACAGACATATTCAAGAGAATCTTCAGAACGTGCATTTACATTTGGTGATTAAGCCTCCTGTTAGCAGCTTCAAAAATGATGATCTACTTTGTAAATAGATCCATATTCTTATGTTAGACAGTTTTCAGATTTTCAAGTAAACCAAGCAATAATACCAAAAACACAGCAGCTTATTAATGTAATGTGGAAAGCAGCGTTTCGTGTCAGAGTATTTGCTTTTCTGCCAAATGTGTTATTTTATATATGGCTGTACTAAGCACAAATAACTTACAGCATATTAATGATAGTTAATTGTAATACTGCCTGCAAAGGTACTCTTCTCTGTTAATGTTTACCTTCACTAGTTCCACATCTATGAAGATTCTTTTTCATGGTGGGATTGAATAGCAACTTTGTGTGCACAGTAAATGATTTTATTTAAATTAAAATTAAAATCATCAATATAATGAATTAATTTATGAAAGAAAGTGTGTATGTATACTTAATATTTTTTGTTTCCTTACCAGAGATACATTTTTTGTGTGCGGTGCAAAGTGTGTGAAACATAAATAATTACTAAAACAGCTGCTATCTTTCATCAGTTTCGGTGCAGAATAAGTAAACAGTCTTTTACTTTCACTGATTCCACTATGCCCTTAGTTTCTTCTTCATTACTTTGCAGTGTTTATACACAAATGGTGATTGCCCATCAATAAAAGAAGCATGAGGAGAGATTAAGATACACTTTTAAAGCATTAAAACCCATAAACATTAATAAAATTATTTCCTTAACTATAATGAAGTATTGTAGAATAGAATATGTTAAAAATTACTTTGATGGACATTCTCTTTCCTTCTCATCCTATCCAATAAGTCTCCCCTGACCTAGGCTTCTGGATGACTTTTCCATAATGCTCTTGATTTCCTAAATCTTACCTGTGCTTACCCCTTCAGTACTTCTGCCAGAAGAAGATTCCACTAGCTCCAACAGCTTGCACATTTCCAAGTCTTTTTAAATGCATCATCTTTTGTGCCACTTGGTGAGTAGATTTGTATTTATCCATATTGTATTAGATGTAAGTGAGGTGGAACAAACTGAAGAAGTACACATAGATACATAAGAGGCCACAAAGATCAATAGTGCACCCCCCAATAATTGAGCCTCACTTGTGAAAGTGTGCAAATAGAATGTGGGTGTTTGTAGACAGAAGCAGGTCACACAATGTGCTTAGTACATTTGAGTTCTTAACAGTGTGATGAGGAGCACAGCTTAACTAGAATGTGTGAGCTCAGTGACCTTACAACACCAAACTACAATACGTAGCAGGTGTATGCTCAGTGACTTTATAACATCAAACTGCAATACATGCAGAGCCAACATAACTGACTGTGTGCCCTGGAAATAAATACTTGTGATAGCTAAGAAGAAACAATAGATACATCTTTCATCACTACAAGCTAGTTAGCTGGAAAGTGATCACATCATTGAACTGTGCATACACTAACAAGCAGAAGTAATCACATTTCATCACATATAGGTATTGTTTGCCATAAAATGTGCCATCGAAGATAACATCTGTTGAAATAGGCCACTGCTACCATTGAATTTCCCACAGTTACACCTGAGCATCATGGACTGTGGATGTGTGACTCCACCCGAAAATGATGTACCAAATAAAGACATACTAACCTACCACACTGTCTTGAACAATATGTCCTTCATGGTCAAAATCATGGAAATCTGAAGGCCAAAAAGATTCCTTCAGTGAAGTGTCATCGATGCAGAAACCGATCCCCAGGGCATGTTAACAATCTAAGCTAGAGGCACAGATAGAGAAATTGCAGGTAGAAGATGCAAGACTACACCACAAAATAGCTGCTTGTGATTGCTCTGAGTTTAAATTCAGGATTGAAACTGTAGTATCAGTAAATGCAAAGTTCAGAAAGTATCAACAACAAACAACATTATCACGTAACGTCATTGCTGCTACAGACTCGGTGAACAAAAACATATTCTCAGTTGCAGCCAAGATCTAACAGTGAAAGACTACACACTTTGCAACTTCATCTTTAAAATGTACAAGTAAATAATATACTAAACACGTGAGAGAAACACTCGCTAAAAGAATCAAATCCAGATAAATGTCATCTTAGGATCAGATAAAGTATAAGAGCTGCAAGTGTTGTCGAAACAGAAACAAGTAACCAGAAAATCTGCAAGAAGTTTATGGACAAAGCCTCAGAAATACTGGGTACCAAATGTGAAGCTCATAAGAAGAGAAGTTACCTCTTAGCAGTATATATGAGGTACCTACCAACATCAAAGATGAATTTCTGCAAGAGATATTTGGGGTGAACTTCAGTGGAAAAATTATTGAGCCTTAAGCCAAGTCCGACGTCAGTACACGATCAGAAGCTAAACTGATTACCAGTGTTTTGTTTCACTATATACTGTAAGAGAAGTGACCCCTTAAGTGCAGAATGTGCTATTCACAAAGAGTTGTATGCATATAAGATTGCAAGCCCTCAGATCCAGAGTTTACCTGGCAGTTTCTAAATGCTACCGTTGCTGCGATCTAGAGCACACTTAAGCATTCCGCCCCAGTCGTAAACCATTGCGCGCAATACGTGGACCAAAAACACACGAATGTAAAGCCTGCAATTAAAAAAATAAATAAGTAGATACTATGCTGTGTAACCAAAACAGCAGAAGTAAACGTCTGCTTGTGTCTGTGTGTGTGTGCGGATGGATATGTGTGTGTGTGCGCGAGTGTATACCCGTCCTTTTTTCCCCCTAAGGTAAGTCTTTCCGCTCCCGGGATTGGAGTGACTCCTTACCCTCTCCCTTAAAACCCACATCCTTTTGTCTTTCCCTCTCCTTCCCTCTTTCCTGATGAAGCAACCATTGGTTGCGAAAGCTAGAATTTTGTGTGTATGTATGTGTTTGTTTGTGTTTCTATCGACCTGCCAGCACTTTCGTATGGTAAGTCACATCATCTTTGTTTTTAAATATATTTTTCCCGTGTGGAATGTTTCCCTCTATTATATTCAAAACAGCAGAAAGTGTGACAAATGCATAAGTTCAGGAAAATATTGGACTGAGTGATAACATTCAGTGGCTATCATTAACTTCGAAAATTTTCTTGCGACAGCAATCACATAAGCATTGCAAAGTGGAGGTGTCACTTCTTATCAGCCAGTGGCCATAATCAGACTGTGTAAACGCATGTGCTGCAAGTGATGACGTATGGTTGCCATTTTTATTTACAATATAGGAGACTTACACTGATCAGTTGGAACATTATGACCACCGACTTAACAGCAGCTGTTATGTCCACCTTTGGCATGGATAACAGTGGCGATGTGTCATAGCATGGAAGCAATGAGGCCTTGGTAGATTGCTTTAGGTGTTGGTACCACATCTGCACATACAAGTGACCTAAGTCCCGTAAATTCCGGGGAGGTGAGGCCAATGAGCTCTTAACGCCACATTCAATCACATCCCAGATATGTTCGATCGGGTGCAGATCTGACAGGTTGGGGGGACGATCACATCGATTGGAACTCACTGCTGTGTTCCTCAAACCACTCCATCACGCTCCTGGCCTTGTGATGTGGCGCATTAACTTGTTGAAAAATGTCACTTCCCCCTGAAAATATGATCGTCATGAAGGAGTGTATGTAGTCTGCAACCAGTGTACAATACTTGTTGGCCACCATGGTGCCTTGCATGAGCTCTACCGAACCCACGGATACCCATGTGAATTTTCCCAGAGCGTAATGGAGCCACCGCCAGATTGTCTCCATCCCGCAGCACGAGTGTCAAGGGGCTGTTCCCCTGGAAGCCAGATTTGCTCTCTCCCGTCAGCATATGAAGAATGTATCTGGATTCATGAGATCGTGAAACTCTCCACCACTGAACCAACGTCCAGTGCCGATGGTCACATGCCAATTTCAGTTCTAGTTGTCAATGTCGTGCTGTTAACACGGACACATGCGTGGGTCATCAGCTGCAGAGGCATCAGAAAGTGAACAATGTAGAAAACTAATAGGGAGAGAAGAAAAGAAGAGTTATTGTGAAGAAATGCTGAGGCTGAAGAAATTAATGTAAATTAAGTCCAAATGGGTAGCGAGAACCAAGGATGTGTTGTAGTGCCAGTTCCCACGTACAGAGCTGTGAGAAACTGGCGTCTGGGGCAAGAATCCAGGTGGCACATGTGGTGAAACGGGCACTGAGGTCGTGACTGTTATGTTGTAGAGCATGCTCTGCAACAAGAAATTGTGTGTTGCCAGTATACACATACCCTTTGCCTATGGCCATTGATTCTCACTGATAACTTCTTGGTAGTCATGGCAATGTAAAAGGCTGAACATTGTTTACGTAACAACTGGTAAACAACATGTTGATTCACTGTTTGCTCTCCCTTTCATAGTATACATTTTGCTTGTTACTGGGCTGATATAGGTGTGGTAGGAGGATGCACAGGGCAAGCCTTACAGCAGGGAGAACAATTTTCGTTGTTGTTTATTTTAGAAGTGCAATATTGTTTGTTCTCTCAGTCAAGTCGTAGGCAGTAAGGTAATAAGTGAGCACCAGGATAAGCTAAAGACCTCACAAACTGGGTGAGTAAAACTCTGATGAAATAGAAATGGACTCCTACCTAAGATTAACATAGTTATAAGATATGAAGATGCAATGGTAGCATTAGGTACAGTTAACAATAAGTGGATAGCAATGATTAACAGAAAGTGGACAATAATCAATATATGACAGCTGTGCTGTAGCCACGTGGTTGCAATTTATGTAAACTGGCAAGCAGAAAAATGTGGGTAATGGTGACATACCATGCACAATACTCAACATGATAGAGCCATGTGCAGATCTAATTCAAAATAAATATAAGTTACTAATAGCAGACATTTATATGAGATTGGTCCAGCAGCACAGTGAGAGGTCTAATAGTGAGGGCCAAGTCAGTACTACAAGAAAAGGACTTGCACATCCCACATGAAGAAGACAAACTGCACACTGGTTGACTGCAATTACTGTTTCATATCATGTACTGTATCAGCCCCCTGTTACTTTCTATCAACCCAAGCTTGCTCATTGTAACCTTACATACCCCTTTGACTCTCAACTTTGAATCTTCCACCTAACCCCTTGTTTAATTCCTCCAAGTCATCCCCTACTCTCGCCTCAGTGGAAATACCTGCTATCTCTCTTGCACACTGTTCTTAATATATATTAATGACTTGCCATTCTATATTCACGAAGATGCAAAGCTGGTACTTTTTGCTGATGATACAAGTATAGCTATCACACCCACCAGACAAGAATTAACTAGTGAAATTGTAAACAATGTTTTTCAGAAAATCATTAACTGGTTCTCTGCAAATGGGCTATTATTAAACTTTGAAAAAACACAGTATATACAGTTCCACACAGTAAATGGAATGACACCATTAATAAATATAGACTTTGATCAGAAATTGGTAGCTAAGGTAGAATATTCAAAATTTCTAGGGGTATGCATTGATGAGGGATTGAACTGGAAAAAACACACTGAGGATCTGCTGAAACATTTGAGTTCATCTACTTATGCTATTAGGGTCATTGCAAATTTTGGCGATATACATCTGAGTAAATTAGCTTACCACGCCTATTTTCATTCTCTGCTTTCGTATGGCATCATATTCTGGGGTAACTCATCATTGAGTAAAAGAGTGTTCATTGCACAAAAGTGTGTAATCAGAATAATTGCTGGAGCTCATCCAAGATCATCCTGCAGACACTTATTTAAAGAGCTAGAGATCTTCACTGTAGCCTCACAATATATATATTCACTTATGAAATTTGTTATTAACAATCCGAACGAATTCAAAAGTAATAGCAGTGTACACAGCTACAACACTAGGAGGAAGGATGATCTTCACTACTCGAGGTTAAATCTAACTTTGGCTCAGAAGGGGGTAAATTATGCTGCCACGAAAGTCTTTGGTCACTTACCTAATAGCATCAAAAGTCTGACAGATAGCCATATAGCATTTAAAAGGAAATTAAAAGAATTTCTTAATGGCAACTCCTTCTACTCATTAGATGAATTTTTGGATGTAGTAAGTGAATAATGTCCCCAACCCCCACAAATCTAACACACTTACATGACCCTCGCCAACCTGATCATTCCTAACTCCCTCCTGTCCTGTCGAAACCCCCTGCCCCCTCTCAACTCTGCACTCTTTCTGTTTCCTCATAATCCACTCCAGCCAAGATCACTACTTACCGCAAGCGGACTTTAGTGTCAGGAAAAAGATTTTTTATCTCTGAAGAGGGTTTTGCCTGAAAGTGAAAGCTAAGCAATTTATACTGTTTCATACATGCAAGCCTTTTATTCAGCATGTCTTCTATTTGGTGCATATCAAACTACCCTAATATACATATTATATTCCAGCAACCTAAGTTTTCTATTAATATGGATCAATAGTTTGATTTGTTTTACTATTCTGTATGTGCTGGTGAGAAATAGTTATAGCTTTTTTTTATAAAAAAAAAAGTTACTACAGTGCTTAAGAAACTGGACAAGTATTCAGGAGAATCAGGGCTGAATCCTCGTCCTGCAATCCAGAGTTACTTTGTCCAGTGCTTCCCTGAACTGATGACACAAATGGCTTGGTGTTTCCTTTGAATTGAACACAGTCCTTTTTCTTACACTGCCTTTATAATTAATGTTGTTCTATACCTTTAATGATGTAGTCATAAATCAGACATTAAACCATAGTCTTCATTACTTTTATTAACACTTTGGAGACCAGCCACATAGAAGAATATCGGGCCTTGGAAACTGGCCATTTATGCTGTTATTTAAAGCCTTACTGGCACATATGTAATTGGTGTATATTTAACAGTAATACATACTAAAAAAGGACCAAGCTTCAGGATTTATTTTTCATATTATTTTAGTTCTTTGATAAGATTACAAATTTTAAAATAATGATAACAGAAAGTATTATTCTCCTCCCAAGAAAAATGAGTGAGGTGAGTTATCGAGCAATTTCTTCCTCTTGAGCTTCGAAAATTCCTTGCTTTCTCAACAAACATGGCATATTTGTAGAATTACAGCAAACTTTGAAACCTAATGATCATGTGCACTTTTTTGATTACATCAGTGCAATCATACTGGCTCAGACGTTCGGAGCAACAGCTGTTATGTTTGCTAATGTTTTGTACGTAGCCTTGTTATGTTGTGAATTTCCATGTGTTTGGCTGAAAAGAATCTTTAGCTCTTTCACTGAGAACTTATATTATATGACGATTTATGAATAATTCATGCATTTCAGGAAGTGATGAAGTATCGCCATCGCGAAGAACTGGACAGAGGAGCCGATTTAGCATTAGCTGTCTTTCATCTTGACATTGAACAGTGTACTCAGGCTCTGCTGCTGCAGGTCTTGCCCAAATACCTAAACAATCAGCTACTGTAAGTATGTCAGACATTTTTTCATAGGGATTTGCCATAGTTAAAAATGTAGAGTGTTTTAGCAATGTCTTTTGCTAACTGAATTATCCTTAGCAGTTATTTTTTAAAAAAAATGAAAAAAAATAAATAAAAACCCTTTGAAAAAATGTAGAAAACACTTTATTTTGGTTCAAGAAGTGACCAAAAACGCAGTAACCATTACATCTATCATTATGGCAATGCGGTATGAATTAACTGCTCACAAAATTGATGTATATGTATGTTTAAGTTATGTCTGATTACAAATAAAAGTAAGATTTCTCTGCATGCAGGTCACCAACTTCATTTTGTACTTGCAGGTAGTCAGTGAAGCTTCTTTTGCTTCAGCTACTGAAATGAGAGAACTCTCTACATTCCCTGCTGTTTATCAGCAGTGTTTTTGACTGTTGTAGTAACCCAATTCACTCTGATCCACTCATTTTTGTATTGCTCAAAAATTTCTTCAATTTTGAGTTGTCATGTCTTTGCTATCCTGCTTTTTTTAGTAAATAATCTTGATGTCAGGCTATTTGGTGTTTACCTCATAGCTGTTTCTCTTCTCCTACTTTGCTGTTAGTCCATTACTGCAAATCATTTTCTGGAATTTAAATAAACTTGCAGTCATTTCATTTTATAAGTAAGCCTTTGTATTTTCTTAAAATTAACATACAGTACAACTCACGTGAGAATACCATACTGCTCGCAGTTCATACTGCAATTGTAAAAAACTTACATTATTGTGCTACTATACTATTTATTTATCAAATCCCCCCCCCCCCCCCCCACACACACACACACAGCCCAACAAAAAATAGCTGTGCTGTAACATCAGAGAGAATGTCTCGTAGATCTTGGCCCTCGACTCTGTAGATCTGTGGTCAGGCTACACACCGCATTATGTCGTATGCTTCTCAATTTCAAAGAGAAAACCACATGCATTTAGTTCATGAGAATGACCTCATCATTCCAAATGCTCACTGATTCAACCACAATTTCCTGTATGTAGAATGAGTTTTTACTAAGTATAATATAACTATTTGCCAATAGATAGACGGTCTGTGTGTAATGATTGCATGATCAACGTCAGTTCCATTAAAGCACCTCACATTTCTTACAATTAATTAACACCTTGTGTAAATGAGTGGGAAGAAGAACATGTAGTCAACAGGAAATAATAAAAGGAAATTCAGATGAACGTTGACAGGGTGTGATCAAGTAGTGCTGTGAGATAATGACAGGTCAACAGTAAACTAACTTGAGATTGTGTGAGAATGAGTGGTTCTATTCCATTAGCTTCAGTTAATCATTACTTGTTTCACTCTTATTCACATGTGAGGCTGTTAACTCACATAACTTGTACCAAAGTTGAATGCTTACTTCATACATTTTGTTTTGAAAATCTCCTATTGCTTATGCAGGAGTGATGAGCTAGTTGAGCCTCAGTCTTCAGCATTGGCAAAACTCTGTGCATACTGTGTGTATGCTGCGTTGGAAGCACAGAACAGTGCCATGCAGGGAACTGGTGGACACAATTCAAGGAAACGCAGTCGCACTCGGCGCGAGGCAGAAGGAGAGGTATGACAACCAGTTTGAAAATCAATATATTATCTTTAGGCATAATTGTTTACATGTTTACATAGAAAGGAAACCAGTTGCCATGTTTCTGTTTATGTCCTCCAGAAAGGTTTGTTAAAATGAGGTTCACTGAAGTATTGCAAACTGCAAAACATGAATACTGTTATGTGTAAGTTTCTCAGTCATGTTATAGTATTAGAGGAAAATAGACTGTAGGTTGGATGGGAATGAGCAAGATGCTGTACACAAATCAAAAGAAGGCAGAAAAAAGTCTCTCTTGTGTGTCATGCCAACTTCTTTTATTTTCTTCAAAGTATTTTTGTCAAGTTTGCTATGAATCATTTCTAAACTGTTGTGGAATCAAATTCCCTGTCACAGTCTTCTTCAACATAACCAACAATAGCTTAATGCAGCACTTCCTGGAACATCATTTGGTTTCAAAGAACGCCACATGCAGTACCATGTGCACTATGTTATGCCTTAAAATTTTTACTGTGCATTATCTTTTTCCAGGAAGATTACTTAAAGGCTTTTTGTGGCTGGTTATTTTCTCGATAGCCAACAGTAATCTCATTTCTGATTATTTTCTACATCAGACTTTCGACATTCAATATCAGTTTAACATAATTGGTATATGAATTAAGATATCTTTTCTAAATATTTTAATTCTTTATTTCCTAACTTGCTAGTCAATTTATTGGATAAAATTCAAATTTAATCATAAAAGAATGGATTGTCAAAACATCCAAAATCCATAATTGTTTTTATAATACAAAAAGGTTTATTTTGAAGATAATCATGAGTCATGCTTACCTTTTAAGTATTGAAGTAAACTACTTACAACAATTATAAATATTGAGTGGATAACCCTCAATTCTTGGCATACAATCAGTTATTTATGTCACACATAAAATGTTCAGTGAATTTAAAAGTAAAATTCTGTCTACCAGTTTGACAGAAAATCGTAAGAAGTTTTCGTTTTTCTTTAAGTCAAATGGATCAAAGCAGTCTATTCAGTCACTGAGTGACCATATAGAACCTGAAACATTGGATGCTCGGAAAAAGATTGAAATACTAAATTCTGTTTTCTTATTTGCTCATGGAGAGGTGTACCGTCAAAATTCTGGGAGTGTATGTTCCTAGACAAGTCACCCAGTATATTGCCTTCTCCTTCATACATCTCATGAAAAGATGTTAAAGTAAAATTAGAAAGATTCGTGCTCACCCGCCACCACACCAACAGTCATTCTTTCAGCACACAATTTTTCAATGGAATAAGAGTGGAGTGACATAATAAGGGTGTAGGAAGTAACCTCCACCACACACCAAGAGGTGGTTTAAGTATAGATACAGATGTTATGGTGGACAGAGGTGGGAAGATATTAGGGAAGAAAGATTTTATTTCAGGGCTTGATTAATTCATAACCTCGGTGGAGAATGACGCATTAAGTATTCAAGGCGTGGGGGGGCACTGTGTGACAAGACAAGTTGCTTTTGAGATTTTTGCAAGTGCATGCCATACTAAACAGCTGTACTACTGCTGTTATGCTTTAGCAAATGTAGGAAAATCCAGGATGCAATAATGACTTAATATGAAAATGATCGTTACTACTCACTGTATGCAGAGATGACGTGTCGTGGATAGGCACAACAAAAAAGATTTGGCCAAGAAGTCCTTCATTGGAATTACACACACACACACACACACACACACACACACACACACACACACACAGATGCATGACTCACACACACGTGACCACAGCCACTGCTGCGCTGAGGACTGACTACAAGCTGCAGTGCTTGATAGGCAGAAGCAGTCTGGGTGGTGGTGCTAAGGAGGAGACTGGGGGAGGGATGGGAGGGATAGCAGGGTAATGGTGGGGGACAGTAAAATGCTGCTTGTGAGGGCATACAGGGACAAGGTGAGGAGAGGATAGGGCAGCTAGATGCAGTCAGGAGGAGGTTAGTTGGAGAACGGAGAAAGGTTGGGCAGCCATGGAAAAGGAGAGAAGTAAAAAGTCCATTAGTGTGCTGATGGAAGAGAGGGATGTGTAGTGTTAGAATGGGAACAGGGAAGGGGAGAGGTGGGTAAAGGACGACGACTAATGAAGGTTGATGCCAGGAGCATTATGGGGATGTAGGAGAGTTCCCACCTGCACAATTCAGAAAAGTTGATATTGGTGGTAAGGATGTAAGTGGCACAGGCTGTGAGGTGGTCATTGAAATGAAGAACATCATGTCGGGCAGCATGCTCAGCAACTGGGTGGTCCAGCTGTTTTTTGGCCAGTTTGTCGGTGGCCATTCATGCGGACAGACGGCTTGCTGGTTGTCGTGCTCACATAGAATGCAGCACAGTGATTGGTTTCACAGGTAGTGGGGTAGATGATGCTTCTTATCAAACTGAAGTAGGTGGTGAAGAGACAGGTCTCATATCTAGTTCTATGCAAGCCATGAGGCAAGGGGTTGGGTGCAGGGGGAGTATATTGTGTAGCTTCAATGGGTGGTGAAGTACCACAGGGGGGAGGGGGAGGGGACATTCCTTATTTCAGGGCATGGCAAATAGTAGTCGAAACCCTGGTGGAGAATGTGATTCAGTTGCTTCAGTCCTGGGTGGTACTGAATCATGAGGAGGGACTTTGAGAGGTGGTGGGTAGCTAGAGAGATGAGGCATGGGAGATCTGTTTTTGTAGAAGGTTGGGAGGATAATCACGGTCTGTAGAAGCATTAGTGAGACCCTTGGTATACTTCAAGAGAGATTGCTTGTCACTACAGATGCAACGGCCACATGTGTGACTTGTCTAGGCTGTGTGGAAGGGACATCTTCGTAGGGAATAGGTGGCAGCTGTCGAAGTGAAGGTATTGTTTGTACTTGGTAGGTTTGATATGGATGAAGGTACTGATGTAGACATCTTTGAGGTGGAGATCAACATTGAGGATGATGGCTTGTTGGGTTGAGGAGCTCCAGGTGTAGCGATTGGGGAAGAAAGAATTGAAATTCTGGAGGAATTTCGATACAATGTCCTTACCTTCTATCCAGATCACAAAGATATCATCAATGAATCTGAACCAGGTGAGGGGTTTGAGATTCTGCGTGGTTAGAAAGAATTCTGCTATATGGCCCATGGATAGGTTTGCATAGGATGGTGCCATGCATGTGTCCATAGCCATACCCCGGGTTTGTTTCTAGGTGATGCCTTCAAAGAGAAGCAATAGTGGTTGAGGATATAGTTGGTTGTGGCGACTGGGAAGGAGGTAATAAGTTTGGAATCTGTCAGGCATTGGGAAAGGCAGTGTTCTATAGGAGAAAGTCTATGGGTATTATGGATGTTAGTGTAAAGGGAGGTGGCATCACTAGTGACGAGCAGAGCAACACGTGGTAAAGGAACAGGAACCATGGAGAGCCACAGAGCACCACGTGGTAAAGGAACAGGAACTATGGAGAATCAGTGGAAGAAATTGTTGCTATCTCTTATATAGGAGGGCAGATTGCGGGTAAGAGGCTGAAGGTGTTTGGTCGGTGAGAGCAGAGATTCTATCAGTAGGAGGACAGTAACTGGACACAATGGGGTACCCTGGGTGGTTGGATTTATGGACTTAGGAAGCATGTAGAAGGTAGGAGTGTGGGGAGTGGTAGAGCTGAGGAGAGAGATGGACTCTGGGGAGAGGTTCTGGGATGTGCCTAAGGATTTGTGGAGAGATTGGAGATCCTGCTGGATTTCTAGAATGGGATCACTGCGGCAGGATTTTTAAGTGGATGAATCTCTGACACCTGATGGGGTCCCTCTGCTATGTAATCCTTGCGGTTCAAAACAGCAGTTGAGGCTTTGACAGCAGGTAGCATTATAAAGCTGGGATCAGCTTTTAGATGGTGGATTGGGCTTCTTTCTGTGTATGTAAGGTTAGCTTCCATATCGAGGGATTTGGGGAAAGATGGTGAGTCAAGATTTGAGGTTAAGAAATTATGTGAAGGTAACAGACAGTGATTGCATAGCAGGATAATTTTACAGGTAGAGAGGATGTATTGCAAGGTGATTTGGGCCTGATTGACATGGTTTTACAGGACTGTGTTGGTGAGCATTAAGGACTGGTGAAATCTAAATAGATGGAGGTCATAGTAGAAGGACGGGTTGCAGCCAGAGATGGGTAATTTGATGGTAGGGCCATTAGGGGTTCCATGAGCCAAGCAACAACCAGGAACAGTATGTGGGACTGTGTTCTAGCTAGAGATAAGGAATTGTTCTGTATTCACGCAGATGGAAGGAGTAAGGATCCATGGTGGATGATAAAAACATGTAAATACATAAACAGCCTCTCCAGTTTCTCCTGAAATTCTGAGGCACATCCAAGACTTGACCTCAGAGTTCATCTTTCTCCTCATCCCTACCACTACCCACACTCCTACCTTCTGAAGCCCATAAGCTCAACCACCCATTGTGTCCATTTACTATGCCCCACTGAATCTCTGCACTCATACACCAACAACCTCAGCCTATTATCTGCAACATACCCTCCTATATAAAAGATACCAACTATATCCTCCACCGACTCTCCACAGTTCCTGTCCTTTTACCATATGGTGCCCTGCCCATCACTATTGATGCCACCTCCCTGTGCACTAACAATCCTAATGCCCATGGTCTTTCTGCTAATGAACACTGCCTTTCACAATGCCCGACAGATTCTAAACTAACTACCTCCTTCCTGATCGCCATGACCAATAATATCCTTACTCACAATTGCTTCTCCTTTGAAGGTATTACCTATGAACGAATATGAGGTACGGCTTTGGGCACCCACATGGCACCATCCTATGCCAACCAATTCATGGGCCATCTAGTGGAATCCTTTCTAACCATCCAGAATCGCAAACCCCCAACTGAATCACATTCTCTGTCAGGGTTTCGACTGCCTCTCGTTGTGTCCTGAAAAGAGGAATGTCCTACCTACTATCCTTCCCACCATTCCCATAGTGGTATTCCGCCACCCACTAAACCTGCACAATATCTGCATCCATCCTTTCACAACCCTTGCTCCCAACTCCTTGCCTCATGGCTCATATTCATGTAATAGACGTAGCTGCAAGGCCTGTGTCATACATCCTCCTACCACCATCTATTCCAGTTCGGTCACAATTATCACCTGTACCATCAAAGGTAGGGCTACCTGTGAAACCATTATTTGATCTACAAGCTAAGCTGCAACCACTGTTCTGCTTTCTATGTGGGTGCGACAACCAACAAGCTGTTTGTCCGCATGAATGGCCATCGTCAAACTCTGACCTAGAAACAGCTGAACCACCCAGTTGCTGTGCATGCTGCCCAATGCAACATTCTTCATTTCAACGACTGCTTCGCAGCCTATGCCAGCTCCAGCTTTTCTGAATTACGCAAGTGGGAACTCTCCGTACAATTTATCGTACATTCCTGTAACCCTCCTAGCCTCAACCTTACTTTTCCTTTACCCACCTATCCCCTTCTCTGTTCCCACTCTAGCACTAGACAGTCCTCTATTCCATCAACAAACCCAGTCATTTCACTTCTCTCCTTTTCCATGTCCACCCACCCTCCTCCCTACCCTCCATCTAGCCTCCTGACTGCACCTGGCTGCCCTACCCTCTCCCCACCTCGTCCCTGTATGCTCCCACAAGCAACACTTCATTGTCGCCCACCCGTACCCTGCTATTCCTCCCCCTCCCCCTCCCTGCCCCAGCCTCCTCCTTACCTCTACCATCCAGACTGTTTCTCCCATCACGAGCTCCTGCTCACAGTCTGGCCTCGGCAGCCGGAAACTGTGGTCACGGAGTGTGAGTTGTGTATGCATGAGTGTGTATGTGTATGTTGTGTAATTCCAATAAAGGCCTTTTTGGCTGAAAGCCTACTTGTTTGACAGTCTATTTGTTTGCCTACCTGCGACTCAGCATCTCGATGAAGGCCTTTTGGGCCGAAAGCTTATTTGTTTGACAGTCATTTGGTTTTGCCTATCTGTGACTCAGCATATCCCTCTGCCATATGGTGAGTAGCAGCTATCCTTTTCATAATTTTTTGCAAAAAAGACTAAAATATGGCTCCCCCGTCCCATATTGTCACCCATTACCACTCAGTTTTTGAGTGTCTCAATACATTTCTCCATCAAGGCAATGATTCCCCGAAGTCAAACCTTTAAATGGCACTCTCTCTCCCTAATATCACACACACACACACACACACACACACACACACACACACACACACACACCTCCTAGTCGAACGTAAGACATTGCCAGACCACTATCCCTACCCCAAGGTTCCTTCAGTTGTCCCCACTGTGAAACCTCCCACATACAGACAGTATTTAGCACCTGCCCAACCACTGGTAAAGCCAAAAATACTGTTCAAACCACACTATATTTATCAACTATGTTAAGTCCATTTCACGTATTTAAACAGTCTATGCTTATCAGTGGACACAGTTCCTAAACCTCGTCTACAGCATGACTTAAGTGAACCTGAGTCCTTGACACACCACATGAGGTATTGGGATCCTCCCAATCAACACTAGTTTCCCAGACACTGGGATGGAAATTTGCTCTCCAGTAATTCCCCCAGTCCCAATGCCCTTGTAGACTCACACTCCGTGACATATTACCCCCACCTGCTGCCCCCCCCCCCCTCTTATTTTTCATTATACTTTAAATTTATTATAGTTTATGAATAGCTGCTATTTTTCAGCAGTAGTGGTATAAAATTCAGATCTCAGCTGCAAACATATTATTTCGCAAAATAAAAATCTATTTGCAACTGATGACCAAATTTTATTGTGATATTTATTGTATACCATTTATTGTATCTCTGACTTACTCTTTCCGATGCCTACCCCTTCATCTTAGCCTGTCTTGTCTCTCTACAGGCGAGTCCTTCTCATCCTGAGGTTTCAGTGACCTACCCTTCCCTTTTAATCTTCCCCAGCATATCTCTTTCTTATCCCTAGGGAAGAAACTAATAATTCCTAAAACTAAAATGGTGGGGCACTTCTATATGTGTGTATCGACAGTACTACATTCTACCTTTTGAAGTAAGTACTGTCTAGGAATATTGTCTGATAATTTGTAAATTAAAAGTATGTAAAATAAAAAAGGAGAAAACAAGGGGTGGGGTGTATGTTAATGGAAGTAAAATCCTAGAGGATGGTGGGATTTGAGGATATGTTGAAGAGCAAATTGACGTATCCATAGTTCAGGGGAACTAGTGCTGTGTGGGAGGATCCATATGCCTCATATGCTGTAGCAGACACCAACATCCTTTGACTCATGCTGAGTGCACGTTCAGTAATTAGTTACAGTGCTATATGTCCTCAAGGTAGATAGTTCTTGCATCTATTCATGCACTCTGTCAGATTGAACACACATTAGTTGATAAAGTAATCATATGTTGCTCTGCCTTTGCTTTACCAGTGTTGAGGTGTGTGTAAGTGGTAGTGGGTGGGTGAATGCCTTTCTCAACTCAAGCCCTGGAATTAGATTCTCTCTCCCTAAAATCCTCCGAACAGCCACCATGGTCAGTTTCAGTTGACCCCCTAAGCTCCTACCCCCCTCATGAAAATGTATGACATTCCCGGACCATTATTCCTATCCAAGGTTATGAACTCTGCACTTGTGCCCATTGTAACATGTGCCCCATGCATCCATACACTACTACTCATTTTTATGCTAAATAAAATTGTTGAAACTATGCTGATTAATTGCAATCTACTTTCAGGTCATCCAAATATTTTGTGTGTCTCTGCACTTTCATAATCCTCCTCTGTGCCTAAGAAAAGGAATATGACATATTTTCCTTTTTTACATTGCTTCTATATGATCATCTTTATAGAGAACACCAAATCTGTTATTACTCTGTCTCTTTCTTTTCTTTTTTTTCTGTTATTTGTTAAAAAAAAGAGCTGCTCTTCTTCAAGCTGTGGTTCAACAATTTATGAGTACATATATTATACAATGTTATATGAAAGTGTCACTGATAGCTATTTGAATAATTGAAGAGAATTATTTGTGGCATTTCAGTTCTTGTAACTTATTATTTTATACACAGGAACCAGATGGTTGTGGTCCTGCAACCAAGCTCTTACGACTGAGTGTGACTGATGACCTCGTTTTTGGACCCGGCACTACTTCTACGTCTGGCAGTGGTAGTTCATCTGCCACATCTTCATCTGGAGCAGCTGGACCTGCCCTCGAAGAGCCACTTGCCTCAGCTCTGGAACATTTTTTTCGCAATGTAGCCATTGCAGCAACTAGAGATGGGGAAATATCACGCCAAACACACTTTGCTACCCGATTGCTGCAGTTCATGGTACGCTGTGGGAAGGACAGATCACAGATTGTTCTCCAGGCTGTGCCACCTACTCTTGTAAGTAAACTTTAAGATGAACATTCCACATTTGAGAAGAGTACAATTCAAATTCTTATTCAGACAGATTGAGAGTTTTTCCTGCTGCATTAGAGTAGTGAGCCAGCTAGCACCTCTGTAGCTAATGGACATGACAAAAAAATCAGTAACTTGATGTGATAGTTGTCTTAGCTTTATTAATGAATAGCTTGAAAAGCTATTCACCTGCTTGGAAATGAAATATTTTATTTGACTGCCCTTTGTGCACCAATAACTGAAATCTTTCAGGCTAATATGGTGTTATTCATAAGTACCTCCAGGATTTCAGAAGACAACTACTTTAAAAACTACTAGACGTACAGAAAGATGCACATTTTGGTAGGTAGAGTTTCTCTACAAGTGTTTCACTCACTTTACAGGTGCTCAAATTGGGGTTTGTGACATGCAAACATCACTGCCATCAGGGAAGAGATCAAGCATGAAAGAATGCAGGTGATCCACAGTAAATTCATGTAGTCCACAGGTGTCATTGTGCCTGCTACCACAGGTCATGTGGAAACCCAGTTGAATGTCCCTGATAGCATAATACTGCCTCTACCAATCTGTGTCCATGTTGCACTGCAGCCATACGCCTATATCCGGACATGACCCATCATTCCGGTATAATAAGAAATGTCGTTCATCTGACCAGATGACACATTTGCATTGGTCCGTGGTTCAATTTGGATCATCTCGTACTGACTGCAGTCATAACTGATGATGTCACTGAGTCCACAAGGGGACATGTAGGGATAATCTGCTACCGAGCCCTACATTAACAATGTGTGGTAAGTGGTGCTACAAATCTCTTACGCCTGTACCAGCATTGTACTCTCTCATAAGATCTGCCACAGATTACCTCCTATCCTGCTTTACAGACCAATGAAGTGTGGACATCCATCAATTTGTTATTGTCCTTCAACCACCTTTCCATAAATGCTCACAACAATAGTACACAAACAGCCAACCAAGTCTGCTGATTCCAAAATGCTCATTTCCAGGTGCTAGGGTGTAACAGTCAGCCCTTTGTCAAAAGTCATTTATGTCAGTGGATTTCTCCGTTTGCAGATTGTAGCATCACCAGGATGATTTCCCATCTGCATCTGCTTATGGTTTCCCATCTGCATCTGCTTAGCTTTTATACTTACCTTACTGTGCCATATGCTCCGAATTCCACCAGGCGGAATTCATTCTCACAGTAGGCAGTGATCATGATGTTTGGGCTTGTCGGCGTGTATTGGACATTTGAAACTAATGTTCCAATGCATTTCCTCATTGATGGTATTTAGTGCAATTTCAGATAAACTGAGATTTACATAACCACAACACAAAGGAAAAATAATATCTGTGTAGACATTGCTTCTATGTTTAGGGTTCAGTGTTGGGTTCTGTATTCCAGCTGCCATCAGATGCAAAGTAAAAAAAGTGGAAATGCCTTAAAATATGAAAGAAAGTGAAAAACAAATCTTGTTTAGCCTCCCAGTTTGTAAATTATTGCCATCTATTCTGGAAATCATCAGATTATCTTAATTCAAGATTTCCATTATTTGCTTGACAAGTAGCAGTATTCCTCAACATTTCTTTAGCCTTAAAGTGTATAAAGAACTGCTGTTCTTGTACTATTATCAATGTGGTCATGTTAATATTGAGCTAGAAATGTATTTTAATCACCCTCGTGCCCCTTGTGTAAAGAAACAGTGTTCTTGCTAATTCTGGTATGTTGTATTTAGCCTGTGTAAACTCAGATTTTATGTAACATTACAGTGATAGTTTATGTTTGAATGCTGAGTAAAATTTAATTTTTAACATCAGTTTCTCTTTGTTAAAGTATGTTTCAGCACATTCCACATTGTTAATAGTTCACCTTGATGATAGAATGTACAGAATACAATGAATGAATGGATGGATGACTGACCACAGTAAATGCCTTTATCCTATACCATGTTTACATTAATCTGGATGTAGATCTGTCATGCTCCATTTTGTCATGTTTTTAGCATTGGTTTTATTGTAAGTCATTTGTAGATAAATGCTATACTTCATGTCTCTCTGGTAATTTTATGGTATTTTAATACCACATCATACAGTGCCATGTGGCATACTGTGAGCAGCTTTCCTTCCATATATTACTGGCTTACAGTGTCTCTACTGCTCTCTGACTGAATTTTAACGAGATAACTTCCTAAATGCACACTGAAGTGAGGAAATACATTTATATATTTCAAAAGCTCTTAAGTGTCCTCCAAATGGTAGAGCATTTTGGCAAGCTGACTTGTTACTGCCTTTGCACTTTTTTATATATTTTGAATCTCATATTGAAGAACTTTTATAAGTCTTTCAGTAATAGTGAATTATTTGTCTCTTTGTTACAGGTACCATCCTTAGTGCGTTCATTACCTGACTTGTTTACTGCGGAGCTGCTTCTCAAGCTGTACGATCTCAACACAGCAGCAGGACGAAAGGCAGCAGCACGAGATATTTGTTTGTTACGCAATATGTCCCTAAGACATAGCACGTTCAAAGATATGATGCAAGGATGACAGTAACACATTTTAGGAGATGTGTTAAGAAATCGACTGGAGATACATGCAAAATCAAATGGATTGTAAATAACCATTGAATCTTTCCTTGGTGAGAAAAACTGAGTTGTTACACACTGCACTGCAGTGCCTTCCTGTTCAGTGTTTCCTTGAAAATAAGTAATTTACAGGTGTCAAAGGCATTGTGTCACCCAGCACTACTACTGTAGTTATTACTTTTTCAAGAATTTCTTAGAATATGCGGTCCTATACTGTTGCAAGTACCTGTGTTTTTTTTATGTGGCTTAGGCATTGTAAATATTCTTTTTGTCCAGTCTTTATCATTGGAAATAAAACATTACGATGTAAATTTGTAACAAAAGCAAGCATGGGATGTCCCATGTTGGGAAAGTAAGTCAGCATTGCTGAAATAAAAAAAGAAAAAGAAGAAATAAATGTGGTAACAGAATAAATAAACAGTGCTCTTATTGACAGCAGTTGATGCTCCATATGCAATCCAGAAAAAAATTAACAACAGATGCAAACTACAGTTCAAACATAAGAATCATTGAAACTTCCTGGCAGATTAAAACTGTGTGCCGGACCAAAACCCAAGGTAAGAATCATTCTTCATAAATTTTTAGTTTCATGGACTGATTTTACATAAAATTTTGCAGTGTTTAATGTGCAGTTGAGTGAGCCACTGTACTACCATTTCTAATTAGTTGACAAGAAAGTGGAGAGGAGGCATAATCTCAACTTCTTGGGGCAAAGCAGCTTTTTTATGGATTAATCAGCAATGAGGAGCAATTATTCTTGTGGAAAAAATCATGTTATTTTGGTAGTAACAATCTCTTTTTTGTATTTATTCATTTTCAGATAGATTTATTCATTTTCAGATAAAAAAAAAAATATTCTCAGCAAGTGGTGACAGGAGAACACCCATATAAAGGGAATTAAATCTACAGGCTTTCGGAGCCAGTGTCTCAGTCTTCTGGCAGACAGGTTGAAGGAGAAGGGAAAGGGGCGAAGGAAAGGAATGGGTGAGGTTTAGGATATGATGAGTGTGGAAGAGTCACCCAGACTGTGGGCAAGAGGAAACTTACCAGACGGGGTGAGAAGGAAAGACTGATTGTTGGGCACTACAGATATTGAGATAATTATACATTTTGTTGGAGTGACTTATTTTAATAAAAAACTCAATGTAGTGTGTGCATGTCCCATAGTACTTGTAATTTAGTTACAAGTACACTCCTGGAAATGGAAAAAAGAACACATTGACACCGGTCTGTCAGACCCACCATACTTGCTCCGGACACTGCGAGAGGGCTGTACAAGCAATGATCACACGCACGGCACAGCGGACACACCAGGAACTGCGGTGTTGGCCGTCGAATGGCGCTAGCTGCGCAGCATTTGTGCACCGCCGCCGTCAGTGTCAGCCAGTTTGCCGTGGCATACGGAGCTCCATCGCAGTCTTTAACACTGGTAGCATGCCGCGACAGCGTGGACGTGAACCGTATGTGCAGTTGACGGACTTTGAGCGAGGGCGTATAGTGGGCATGCGGGAGGCCGGGTGGACGTACCGCCGAATTGCTCAACACGTGGGGCGTGAGGTCTCCACAGTACATCGATGTTGTCGCCAGTGGTCGGCGGAAGGTGCACGTGCCCGTCGACCTGGGACCGGACCGCAGCGACGCACGGATGCACGCCAAGACCGTAGGATCCTACGCAGTGCCGTAGGGGACCGCACCGCCACTTGCCAGCAAATTAGGGACACTGTTGCTCCTGGGGTATCGGCGAGGACCATTCGCAACCGTTTCCATGAAGCTGGGCTACGGTCCCGCACACCGTTGGGCCGTCGTCCGCTCACGCCCCAACATCGTGCAGCCCGCCTCCAGTGGTGTCGCGACAGGCGTGAATGGAGGGACGAATGGAGACGTGTCGTCTTCAGCGATGAGAGTCGCTTCTGCTTTGGTGCCAATGATGGTCGTATGCGTGTTTGGCGCCGTGCAGGTGAGCGCCACAATCAGGACTGCATACGACCGAGGCACACAGGGCCAACACCCGGCATCATGGTGTGGGGAGCGATCTCCTACACTGGTCGTACACCACTGGTGATCGTCGAGGGGACACTGAATAGTGCACGGTACATCCAAACCGTCATCGAACCCATCGTTCTACCATTCCTAGACCGGCAAGGGAACTTGCTGTTCCAACAGGACAATGCACGTCCGCATGTATCCCGTGCCACCCAACGTGCTCTAGAAGGTGTAAGTCAACTACCCTGGCCAGCAAGATCTCCGGATCTGTCCCCCATTGAGCATGTTTGGGACTGGATGAAGCGTCGTCTCACGCGGTCTGCACGTCCAGCACGAACGCAGGTTCAACTGAGGCGCCAGGTGGAAATGGCATGGCAAGCCGTTCCACAGGACTACATCCAGCATCTCTACGATCGTCTCCATGGGAGAATAGCAGCCTGCATTGCTGCGAAAGGTGGATATACACTGTACTAGTGCCGACATTGTGCATGCTCTGTTGCCTGTGTCTATGTGCCTGTGGTTCTGTCAGTGTGATCATGTGATGTATCTGACCCCAGGAATGTGTCAATAAAGTTTCCCCTTCCTGGGACAATGAATTCACGGTGTTCTTATTTCAATTTCCAGGAGTGTATTTAACTTTAAAAAAGTCAAATTAAAATTCTAAATGCACTAAGGTCACTGAGATCTACGAATAGAATCTTTAAATAATAAGCAAAATATTATGTGTTCAAATCCAGTCACTACTTAGATTTTAAATAAAAATAATCAACAATGGCAGCATATGGATTCATCCTAATTCTGCCCATAGCCATATTCATATCCATAGCCATACTTCTACATCTACATGATTACTCTGCAATTCACATTTAAGTGCTTGGCAGAGGGTTCATCGAACCACAATCATACTATCTCTCTACCATTCCACTCCCGAACAGCGCACAGGAAAAACGAACACCTAAACATTTCTGTTTGATCTCTGATTTCTCTTATTTTATTTTGATGATCATTCCTACCTATGTAGGTTGGGCTCAACAAAATATTTTCGCATTCGGAAGAGAAAGTTGGTGACTGAAATTTCGTAAATAGATCTCGCCGCGACAAGAAACGTCTTTGCTTTAATGACTTCCATCCCAACTCGCGTATCATATCTGCCACATTCTCTCCCCTGTTACGTGATAATACAAAACGAGCTGCCATTATTTTGCACTCTTTCGATGTCCTCTGTCAATCCCACCTGGTAAGGATCCCACACCGTGCAGCAATATTCTAACAGAGGACGAACGAGTGTAGTGTAAACTGTCTCTTTAGTGGACTTGTTGCATCTTCTAAGTGTCCTGCCAATGAAACGCAACCTTTGGCTCGCTTTCTCCACAATATTATGTATGTGGTCTTTCCAACTGAAGTTGTTTGTAATTTTAACACCCAGGTACTTAGTTGAATTGACAGCCTTGAGAATTGTACTATTTATCGAGTAATCGAATTCCAGCGGATTTCTTTTGGAACTCGTGTGGATCACCTCACACTTTTCGTTATTTAACGTCAACTGCCCCCTGCCACTCCATTCAGCAATCTTTTCTAAATCGCTTTGCAACTGATACTGGTCTTCAGATGACCTTACTGTTATAACGTCAAGTTTAACACATATATTTCAGAACGACACAACACATGTAAGTCACTGAGCAAGTTGACAGAGCAAGACATGTGAACAAGGTAACATTCGAATGAACACTGAGTCCCAGTCTAGCGGCCGCTGCTTGGCTGGCCGCTTAGGTGGCGCAGCTGCTGCATGGCTGGCCGACAGTGCCGCACGTAGAGGACGCGCGTAATTGCGCGGCGGCACTTTGAATGATCGGTGAGTCACAACACTTACTAGACGGTAAATTACAGCATCATCTGCGAACAACCTAAGAGAACTGCTCAGATTGTTACCCAGGTCATTTATATAGATCAGGAACAGCAGAGGTCCCAGGACATTTCCCTGGGGAACACCTGATATCACTTCAGTTTTACTCGATGATTTGCTGTCTATTACTACGAACTGCGACCTTCCTGACAGGAAATCACGAATCCAGTCGCACAACTGAGACGATACTCCATAGGCCCGCAGCTTGATTAGAAGTCGCTTGTGAGGAACAGTGTCAAAAGCTTTCCGGAAATCTAGAAATACGGAATCAACTTGAGATCCCCTGTCGATAGCTGCCATTACTTTGTGCGAATAAAGTAAGTATTGACTGTGTTGCACAAGAACGATGTTTTCTGAAACCATGCTGAATGTGTATCAATAGATCGTTCCCTTCGAGGTGATTCATAATGTTTGAATACAGTATATGCTCCAAAACCCTACTGCAAACCGACGTCAATGATATAGGTCTGTAGTTTGATGGATTACTCCTACTACCCTTCTTAAAGCACTGGTGCGACCTGCGCGATTTTCCAATCTGTAGGTACAGATCTATCAGTGAGCGAGCGGTTGTATATGATTGCTAAGTAGGGAGCTATTGTATCAGCGTAATGTGAAAGGAACCTAATCGGTATACAATCTGGACCTGAAGACTTGCCCGTATCAAGCGATTTGAGTTGCTTCGCAACCCCTAAGGTATCTACTTCTAAGAAACTCAAGCTAGCAGCTGCTCGTGTTTCAAATTCTGAAATATTTCATTTGTCTTCTCTGGTGAAGGAATTTCGGAAAACTGCATTCAGTAACTCCGCTTTAGCGGCACAGTCGTTGGTAGCAGTACCATTGGCACTGCACAGCGAAGGTATTGACTGGTATTGACTGCGTCTTGCCGCTTGTGTACTTTACATACGACCAGAATTTCTTCGGATTTTCTACCAAATTTCGAGACAGTAATTCGTTGTGGAACCTACTAAAGACATCTCGCATTGAAGTCCCTGCCAAATTTCGTGTGTCCGTAAATTTTAATCAATCTTCGGGATTTCGCGTTCTTCTGAACTTCGCATGCTTTTTCCATTGCCTCTGAAACAGCATTCGGACCTGTTTTGTGTACCATGGGGGATCAGTTCCATCTCTTACCAATTTATGAGGTATGAATCTCTCAATTGCTGTTGCTACTATATCTTTGAATTTGAGCCACATCTTGTCTACATTTGCATAGTCAGTTCGGAAGGAATGGAGATTGTCTCTTAGGAAGGCTTCTAGTGACACTTTATCCGCTTTTTTAAATAAAATTATTTTGCGTTTGTTTCTGGTGGATTTGGAAGAAACGATTTTGAGCCTAGCTACAACGACCTTGTGATCACTAATCCCTGTATCAGTCATGGGACAGATGGGACAAGGTTGACATCCCCATGATACCCAAGTCCGGCTCCCCACAGTGATGCCCATTGGCAACAGCCTCAAGCTGCGCGACCGAAGTCAGCACCGCCTGCAGCTGTGAGCGAAGGGATGCCAACTCAGCCCTCATCCAAACACAGCAATCACAGTCCCTGTCCATTCTAATTGATGTTGAACAACAGTTACTGAAACACGAGTCCGTGCCTAGATAACGCAAGGGAAACACGCAAAGAATGTATGAACTAACCTGTACAAATGCCTAACGACTGCGCTACAATCTGCCTGAATTTACAATTACAGTAACTAAAACTCGAAATTACACCTCCTGTAAGGAACTCACACGCAATGTAAGTAAGAATCTACGAAGTAAACACAGAAAAGAAGCTATATATGTATCTTTCTGCACTGTCTATGAGCACCAACTGGGAGCTCTTCCCTTTCGGTTTGGAAACTACCCCTAAAGGTGGAAGAATCAGTGATCATCAACAGCATGAGGATCATGACACACATGATGTGTATCCAAAGGAAATATGGCCTGTGATAAAAATTGTCATTATGATCTCACCATTGGCAAAAAAAAAAAAAATTGATTATTTTCCCATTCAGATGATGGTCTCCCATGGGGGCAGTTACTATGAGAAAAATAATGAAAGAAATGTGAAACGGTAACATTCTATAAGTTGGAGTATGTAATGCTGAGTGTCAATGCTGAAAAATGGAAATGCAAAGGCTTATGTAGCTAAGATCTATCAAGATCTGTCATTACATAAAATTTGTTATGAATAGGAAGGTAGGGCATCAAAAGAACATTGATAGGATTATCCTCTTCATAGCAGGATTATCCTCTTCATAGCAGAAGCAAGCCATTACCGACAACAATAGTTAAGGTATACATACCAACATTACAAGCAGAAGATGAAAAGTGTGTGTCTGTGTGTGTTGGGGGGGGGGGGGGGGGACAATAAGAGTGGGAGACCAAGAATAAAGTGCTTGGATTAAAAAGGGTGTAAGACAGGCATATAGTCTTTCATTTGTAGTGTTTAATCTATACATCAAAGAAGCAACTACGGATATGAATGGAAGGTTCAAGAGTGAGACTAAAATTCAGGGTGAAGGGATGTCAGTGTGGTAAGATTCGCTGATGACATCGCTATCATCAGTGAAAGTGAAGAAGGATTGCAGGACCTGTTAAATGGAATGAACAGTATAATCAGGACAGAATATTGATGTGGAATACACCAAAGAAAGGTCAAAGCAATGGATAGTAGCAGAAATGACATCAACAGTAAACGTAACATCAAAATTGGGAACTGGCAAGTAGATGAAGTGCAGGAATAATGTAACTTTGAAAGCAAAATAACACGTGATGGACGAGGGAAGGATGACGTAAAGAGCAGAGTAGCACAGTCAGAGAGGGAATTCCTGGCCAAGAGAAGTCTGATAGTATCAAAAAGCAGCCTTAATCTGAAGTAGAAATTTCTGAGAATGTATGTTCGGAGCACAGCATTGTATGGTAGTGAATCATGGACTATGGGACAACCAGAAAGAAAGAGAATCAAAGCATTTGAGATGTTGTGCTACAGAAGGATTTGAAAATTAGATGGACTCATAAGATAAAGAATTAGGAGGTTCTCAACAGAACCAGCAAAGAAAGGAAAATATGGAAAACACTGACTAGAAGAAGGGACAGAATGACAGAACATGCATTAAGGCATCAGGGAATAAGTTCTGTGGTACTAAGCCTGTAGAGGAAGATAGATATAGGAATACAGCCAACAGTTAATTGAGGACATAGGGTCTAGTACTACTCTGAGATGGAAAGATTGGCACAGGAGAGGAAGTCATGGCAAGCCACATAAAACCTCTCAGAAGACTTATGAACACACACACACACACACACACACGTGCGCGCGCGCGTGCACACGGCCTCGTTGTCATCTCCCAGTGCACAGAGGCCCAACTACAGTGAGTACTAGTGTGACCTGTGCAACTTTCCAGTCTTTTGATATGGATCTTTTGTCGAGTGAGCAGCTGTGTATGACGCCTAAATTTGGAGATATTTCATTAGCATACTCTGAAAGAAATCTAATACTTATACAATCTGGACTGTAAGACTTGCCTGCATTAAGTGATTTAAGTTGCTTCCCTACACCGAGGGTACCTACTTCTAAGTAAGTCATGTTGGCAGCTAGTTTTTATTTGAATTCTGGAATATTTAATTTAATGAAAATAATCAGTTTTTGAGAATGTATTGTAATTGTATAGATAAAAAATCTACTCAATAAGTGACAACAGGTGCAAAAACATACAAAAGTTAACGAAATGTGGACGCTTTTAAAGCCAGTGACTCCTTCTTCTGGCAGAAGGGTTGAAGAGGAAGGAAGAGATGACAGAAAAGGACTGGCAAGGTTTGGGAAATGGGGAGAATTATGGAAAAGTCACCCACGACCCTGGGTCAGGGGAGACTTACTGGACTGTCTGGCTTGTAAGTCTCCCCTGACTTGGGGTTCTGGGCAACTTTTCTGTAATTCTCCCCATTTCCTAAACCTCACCAATCCTACCCCCTCCCCCCCACAACAAGTTGTTGTTGAAAGGCCCTTGCAAATTGAACCAAGCTGTCTCTATAAGCACCTATAATTGTGAAAGTGTTGCCGATGCAGGATTTTGTCCACAAACTGACCTTTCAGTTATGTCCTGTAATTGTTTGATGGCATTCATGCCGGCCATCTGAGTGGTCAAATCAATCATGTGAACTGTCCAGAATGTTCTTCAAACCAGTTGTCATCCATAAAAATTCCATCATTGTTTGGGAACATGAAGACCATGAATGGCTGCAAATGGTCTCCAAGTAGCTGAACATAACCATTTCCAGTCAATAATCATTCAGTTGGACCAGAGGACCCAGTCCATTCCATGGAAACACACCCCCACCATTATGGAGCCAACGCCAGCTTGCACAGAACCTTGTTGACAGCTTGGGTCCATGGCTGCATGGGGTCTGTGTGCCACACTCGAACTCTATCACCATCTCATATCTACTGAAATCGGGACTTATCTGACCAGGCTACAGTTTTCCAGTTGTCCAGGGTACAACAGATATGACCACGAGCTGAAGAGAGGCGCTGTAGATGATGTTGTGCTGTCAGCAAAGTCTCTCATGTCAGTTGTCTGTCACCATAGCCCATTAACATCAAATTTCACTGCACTGTCCCAACGGATACATTTGTCATACATCCCACATTGATTTTTGCAGTTATTTCACACAGTGTTGCTTATTTGTTAGCACTGACAGCCCTACACGAACTCTGCTGCTCTCAGTTGTTAAGTGAAGGGCGTCAGTCACTGAGTTGTTCGTGGTGAGAGGTAAAGCCTGAAATTTGGTATTCTCAGCACACTGTTGACACTGTGGAATATTGCATTCCCTAACGATTTCTGAAACGGAACATCCCATGTGCCTAGCTCCAACTACCATTCTGCATTCAAAGTCTGTTAATTCCCGTCACGCAGCTGTAATCACGTCGGAAACCTTTTCACATGAATTGCCTGAATCAAAACGACAGCTCTGCCAACGAACTGCCCCTTTATACATTAGGTATGTGATACTTCATCATCTGTACAGGGTTATTACAAATGATTGCAGCGATTTCACAGCTTTACAATAACTTTATTATTTGAGATATTTTCACAATGCTTTGCACACACATACAAAAACTCAAAAAGTTTTTTTAGGCATTCACAAATGTTCGATATGTGCCCTTTTAGTGATTCAGCAGACATCAAGCCGATAATCAAGTTCCTCCCACACTCGGCGCAGCATGTCCCCATCAATGAGTTCGAAAGCATTGTTGATGCGAGCTCGCAGTTCTGGCACGTTTCTTGGTAGAGGAGGTTTAAACACTGAATCTTTCACATCACTATGCGTGAAACTTCCCCACACGCGTTCAACCGTTTCTTCGCTCACTGCAGGCCGACCCGTTGATTTCCCCTTACAGAGGCATCCAGAAGCTTTAAACTGCGCATACCATCGCCGAATGGAGTTAGCAGTTGGTGGATCTTTGTTGAACTTCGTCCTGAAGTGTCGTTGCACTGTTATGACTGACTGATGTGAGTGCATTTCAAGCACGACATACGCTTTCTCGGCTCCTGTCGTCATTTTGTCTCACTGCGCTCTCGAGAGCTCTGGCGGCAGAAACCTGAAGTGCGGCTGCAGCCGAACAAAACTTTATGAGTTTTTCTACGTATCTGTAGTGTGTCGTGACCATATGTCAATGAATGGAGCTGCAGTGAATTTATGAAATCGCTTGAATCATTTGTAATAGCCCTGTATACGTGCATATCTTTATCCTATTACTTTTTTCACCTCAGTGTATATTTTACAGCTTTATCCCTTGAACTGGCCATATAAATCTTCTGCTCTGCCTCAAGGAAGTGATTATTAAATACGGGGTGTTCAAAAAGTCTCTCTGCAGTGCCATGTGATTGTTAGCTACACCGTATGATTGTTCGCCTGCCTGGGTTACTTCCCTTCAAGTGTACTCTCCCAACATTCCACTGTTTCTTTTATCTCAGCCAGCGTCAGTAGTATTGTTGGTGTGTATCATTACATGTTGACGTGAACGTTTAAGTTTAGTTCCTTCGTTTGTCTGTTTCATTTTTGTCAATGTTAAAATGCTACCCATTGAAGAACGTGTGTTTTTAGTCGAACAAGTGTTCAAAGCTGGCAGTAAATACACAGCTTCAGTTCGTCAAACATTTAATTCAGTTTTCCCAGAGACAACACTCCCACATCGCATACTGTGCGAAATTTGACTAACAAATTTCGAAGTACGGCTTCAGTGACAGCTGCATCAAGAAGTAGTCGTCCTAGTGTTTTGCCTGGGGATAAACTAATCGATATTTCCAATAAAATGTCCATGAGTCCAAACAAGTCATTAAGAAAACTCGCCAAGGAAATCTATGTTAGTGTTGGAATGGCCCACACAGCTGTAAGGAAAAAATTAGAACTTTTCCCATACAAAGTGACAGTCATGCAAGAACTGAAAAATATTGATCATGGCAAGAGACTGCATTATTGTCAATGGTTTGAAAATTTCATTCGACAAAATGGAAGGGATATTCTTAATGAAACGTTTTTCACTGATGAGGCGTGGTTTTGTTTATCCGGGTATATGAACTCACAAAATTCTCGTATGTGGAGTACTACGAATCCATTGTGTATTCATGAGGAACCACTTCATTCTGTGAAAATAGGAGTTTGGATTGCAATTTCTAGATGTTGGATTGCGGGTCCCATATTTTTCAACGAAACAATAAATTCACAACCATACTGCAGTGAGTTTCGTTTCAGTATATTCACTGCGGCATATGGCACGCATGGCTAACAATCATACGGCACTGCGGAGAGACTTTTTGAACAACCCGTATGTTGGCTGCTTGACTGCCGTCATTAATAATGTGGTGGTTTACTTTGACAACAAAGTCCTCACATTCCATAACTAACTTCCTATTCTCCTTTAACTGCTCCAAATTTAATTGTACTTTAATCATATGATTTATTGATTTTGTACATTATACAGAGACTTTCTGAGTTTTTAAAATCAGTTTTCTTGATACAACACAGTATTTCTTGTAATATGCAATCATTCTTTGTTCTGGGTTTGACCTAACCATTTCAAACAATTTCCTTTTCCTTGTATGTAATATTTTGATTCATTTCATCATCTAGAACTTTTATTTGAATTTGTATTAGCACCATACTTTGTTTTCTTGAGAAAGCTGCTATTATTAAAGACTGATAGAAATGTATCTACAAATACATTAAATTTGGAATTTACGTTTTCCGCATTCTATGCATCTCTACAGTCCGCTTCATGTAAGGTTGCCTTGAAACTTTCTCTTGTATTTTTCATTAATTACGCAAATTTTGCCTTGATACCCCTTCATTGTAATCACATAAGTTGTTTAGTATAGACTGTCATGCAAAATTGTCAGAGAGTATTCACTACTGGATAAACATTTATAGAACTTACTAAGTTTTCACCTACAAATATGTTATCTATTAGTGTACCTCTTTCCTGTGTGATTCATGTGGGAAAATTTACAACATAATTCATGTTATAAATGTCAAATAACATTTTCCAGTCATTCTTTTTACCTTAATCTTTCAGAAGATTGGTATTAAAATCTTCACAGACTGTCATCTGCTTTCTTTTGTCTGCTAGGTGTCGTAATAATTGTTCAACTTATACTAAGAATCCCTGTTGGGATCTATATCCTTTATTGATTGTAAATGACTTTTCCATTAGCAGCAGTTCACAATCATAGGCTTTTAAATGCTGATCTATGGTTTCTGTAGATCTGAATGTGCTTTTGCTTATGACTTAAGTGACAACTTTTCTATCCACTCTGCATACATAGAACAATTTATAATCACTCACACTGGCAGTAATGGAGAGACTGGTGGAACAAACACAGTTTCTGAAATTGATGATGACATTCACAAAGTGAATAGCTAGCCGAAAACAAAGTACAGAACATAGCAAAAGTCATCATAAGCATAAAAAGAAGTTCAGGCTGCAATCCAAGTCAAAAATGTAATACAGGCGAGGTCAAGCACTCTATTAAGCAATCGCACATATCTAATGTTTCAGTGTCCTAGTGAAACTAATTGATACATGTTGGGCTTGGGTATTTATAGGCACCCTCATGCCAGTGAATAGCATCTTACGACATGCTTGCAGCTGCAGCAGTGCATCCTGTGGGAAAAAGCTGTGGCCAAAGTATTGTATATGTGCAGGGAGAGGAAAAGAGGTTGTTGTATCTGGCTTATTACAGTAATGTACAGGAGGTCGGGCGGTGAGAACGTCTGAGGAAGCATCCAGGGCTGCCGCTAAATGATAGAACAGAAAATTTGGTGAAACAGAGAGATATTTCAACGTACGGTATACAAGGGGCATGCCTAGGGAGGAAGTTACCTGGTTTAGGCCAGTGTAGGGAGATGAACAACTAGTGGGCAACGGAAGGGGAGGTGGTTAAGTTATGTTGGTGGTCAGTCATGGAATGCAGAGCCAAAGGCTCTGCCTCCTAAGAAAGATATCTGTTCTGCTCAAGGTCTCGATCTTAAGAGAGAGGAGCAACTGAGTTCTGAACTGCGGAATTCTACAACATCCACACACGTGACCTGTATCCCATACACGCTATTTGCTAAAACTGATTATGAGAATTCACTATTGGTTTCAGCAGAGGCCTCAAGGCGCTTCGGGTCAGCAGCTTTAACTGGAAAGAACTGCCACGGTTCTGAAAGGAAGGCAACTTGCGTCATGTAGGCACAGCTGAAGTTGCTCTGGGAGAAAACTTGTAAAGATTTGACTGAGGATTCTGAAATAATTTTTTTACACTGAATCTTTAAATACTCCTTAACTGGCTGCCACCCTGTACGTTCCTTAGCACTTGCGGTGACTCACATTGTTTACAAAAGAATGTCAGTCACTCCCCAGAAAGACGGTTTGCCTAGCAGGGACCTTAATGCTATGGGAAGGATCTGTTACAAGTGTTTTCATTTAGTGTTAAGTGGGAATGGACTTACAAGTAGTCAAGTTTATCAAAATTCGTAGATAAATATAATAAAATATTAACTGTTCAAAATATGTGCAGAAATACAGTAGCTCCTGTAATAATTGAAGTCATCATTGTCCAAATAATCACATCTTAAAGTAAATGAATTTCAAATCATGCTAGAGTGTTTCACAAAATAGAAATGAACTATTATGGTTTCTCATTTTACTAAGGTTTGAAGCTCCTATTTTCATTCTTCTTAGTAACAACCCAGTTATTATGGTTTCTGTTAGACTGAGGGAAAAATCTATTATTAATTTACTCTAATAGTACTAAGTCAGTGACACAGAAATAAAATTATGGCCAAACTGAATTAGCAGTGATCTTTTAATGGTTTACAGGTGTCCATAGAAACATGTTGTTGTTTGTGTTGTCTGGCAAATATTAATCTTGCTGCCACATAGTGGAACTAATACCAAAATATTAATTGTATCACAACATAACAAAATACTTAATTCTCTAAAAATCAATGTATTTGGGTGGTAACCATAATAGATCAACTTGATGCAAACATCAACACCCAACTTTTGTAAGGACTGGATCAAGAACATTGTAAAAAAAAGTAATAACAAAAGTAAAATCTTGCTACATCTTCCATGTATTAGTTATGGTTAATAGTTGCACAAAGTTCCACAGGTTATGAAATATTAACACATTCAGTAAAATGTAGGATTCAGTTACTAAGACCAAAGGTGGCATACCATATAGCACATAACCCAAACCTTATCTATATTAACCAATATTAAAATACCGAAGTACAAAGTCTTTTCATATTGTACATAGTACATTCCCATTCAGAATAGCAGAAAAATTTCTAATTGCGAGATACAAACAGGTGGTTGATTCGATTAGATTGCCAGGAATTTATACTTTGCCAGAATAGTGGTAAAGTGTAGTAACAGTAAAATGACAACCCATGAATATAAGCAAATCGGTCGACTTTAAAGGGTTATTCTGGCGTTTGATTAAAAAGAGTGTGCTGAAATAAATCCCAAGATAAACTCTGTTCAAAATGGTTTGTTTAACTGTTTTAAGCAGTTGAATAAAAGTAAAATTCCATTCATAAAAGCAATCATTGAAATATTTAGCCTCTAGGTTTATTCCATTACTGTGGATCAATTTAAAAGGCAGTATACAGACAAAATATTGGATTTAAGGATGAAAATTATGAGACATTAATGGCCACACAACACAACCCATGAATTTGTAACCACTTAGTTTAAAGTACCTTGCATGACCTCATGGAGTAACAGTACTTCAAAACATGACACAATATGGCATACTTAGGAGTAGGCAGTAAGAGAGAGAGAGAGAGAGAGAGAGAGAGAGAGAGAGAGAGAGACAGACAGACAGAGACAGAGACAGTGAAGTATTACAACTAGGTCAAAATTACTCAGTAATTTCAACTGGAAAAATTGTAGCCAGAGCATCTGATGAGCTACTGCCTCAACTTGCATACATGATTGGAAATGCCCAATGCAGCCAAATAATAGTAAAAATCTCAGGAAAGCAAAGGAAAAGATATACCTATTCATTTAAAAACCATTTTAAATTACCTCATGGGGTAGTTGTCCTTACACACATCACTTAATTTTTCATCTAAATTAATTTTTCATAACTGAGGCAAATGAAAATTAACAAGGTTGAAATGTGACCAAGTTGTGGACTGAATGGTTACTGGTTTGTCCAACAAATAATATAGGTCTCATAAATGGGTATTTCGCCTGTTTCATACATCTTGCTCACCAGATGGTAGAGTTTTGTCAGGACTGGCTCTCCCACGGCCGTCAGTAGTTCCAATGGAATATTGTCTACTCCGGGGGCCTTGTTTCGACTCAGGTCTTTCAGTGGTCTGTCAAACTCTTCACGCAGTATCATATCTCCCATTTCATCATCATCTACATCCTCTTCCATTTCCATAATATTGTCCTCAAGTACATCGCCCTTGTATAGACCTTCTATATACTCCTTCCACCTTTCTGCTTTCCCTTCTTTGGTTAGAACTGGGTTTCCATCTGAGCTCTTGATATTCATACAAGTCGTTCTCTTATCTCCAAAGGTCTCTTTAATTTTCCTATAGGCAGTATCTATCTTACCCCTAGTGAGATAGTCCTCTTGTTTGTTTGGTTAGAACAGCTCAGTGTCGGTTAGACCGTCAGTGAGAGAGCACTTCGATTTCCTGCTGCTAATAAGGCGAGTACACCGTTCGCTTGTAGGGTAAACATAGTCATGTGCAGGGACTGTGGTTGTTGTGAGTGGACGCAAGGAGAATTGGCCACTCTTCGGGGGCAGGTGGAGGCTTTGTCTGTTAGGCTCATCGAGCTCGAGGCGCAGGCGTCGGCTCGTAGTGGCGTTGGGGCAACTGTGGTGAGACCTATGCCTACTTCGGTGGCCTTGGAATCGCATGGAACCCCTGATGTCGCTGCGTCTTCCGGCAGTGAGCATCTTATCGGTCAGCCATCACTCCAGGGTGAATGGCGGACAGTGGTGGGCTCGCGCGTGCCTGGCCGAAAGGCGAAGGTGGGATCTGGCCGCGTGGCAGCTGCCTTACCCCTTTCCAACAGGTACGGGGTGCTTCCTAGTGGTGATGACATCGTTTCCGAGCCACCACAGGATGCCTCGCCTGTTGGGCCAGTGGCCGATTCTCCGGCAAGGTCCCGACAGTCACAGAGGGCGGGCCTATTAGTTATAGGGAGCTCCAACGTTAGGCGGGTTATGGAGCCCCTTAGGAAAATAGCGGGTAGGTCGGGGAAGAATGCCAGTGTGCACTCGGTGTGCTTGCCGGGGGGTCTCGTCCGTAATGTGGAGGAGGCCCTTCCGGCAGCTATTGAACGCACTGGGTGTGACCGGCTGCAGATAGTAGCACATGTCGGAACGAATGACGCCTGCCGCTTGGGTTCTGAGGCCATCCTTGGTTCCTTCCGGCGGCTGGCTGATTTGGTGAAGACAACCAGGATCGCACGCGGAGTGCAAGCTGAGCTTAATATCTGCAGCATAGTGCCCAGAGTCGATCGCGGTCCTCTGGTTTGGAGCCGTGTGGAGGGTCTAAACCAGAGGCTCAGACGACTCTGCGACTATAATGGTTGCAAATTCATCGACCTCCGTTATTGGGTGGAGAACTGTAGGGCCCCCCTAGACAGGTCAGGCGTGCACTACACACCGGAAGCAGCTACTAGGGTAGCAGAGTACGTGTGGTGTGCACACGGGGGTTTTTTAGGTTAGAGGGACCCCCCCGCTTGGGCGAAACGATAAAATACCTGACGGCTTACCAGAGAGGACATTATCATCGTTGATAAAGAACGTCCGTCCTCAGAGACCAAAAACAGGAAAAGTCAACGTAATATTGGTAAACTGCAGGAGTATCCAGGGCAAGGTTCCTGAATTAGTATCTCTTATTGAAGGAAATAGTGCGCATATAGTATTAGGAACGGAAAGTTGGTTAAAACCGGAAGTGAACAGTAACGAAATCCTAGACACAGAATGGAATATATACCGCAAGGATAGGATAAACGCCAATGGTGGAGGAGTATTTATAGCAGTAAAGAATTCAATAATATCCAGTGAAGTTATTAGCGAATGCGAATGTGAAATAATCTGGGTTACGTTAAGTATCAAAGGTGGGTCAGATATGATAGTCGGATGCTTCTATAGACCACCTGCATCAGCAACCGTAGTAGTTGAGCGCCTCAGAGAGAACCTGCAGAACGTCGTGAAGAAGTTTCGTGATCATACTATTGTAATAGGGGGAGACTTCAATCTACCAGGTATAGAATGGGATAGTCACACAATCAGAACTGGAGCCAGGGACAGAGACTCTTGTGACATTATCCTGACTGCCTTGTCCGAGAATTACTTCGAGCAGATAGTTAGAGAACCAACTCGTGAAGCTAACGTTTTAGACCTCATAGCAACAAATAGACCGGAACTTTTCGACTCCGTGAATGTAGAAGAGGGTATCAGTGATCACAAGTCAGTGGTTGCATCAATGACTACAAATGTAATAAGAAATGCCAAGAAAGGAAGGAAAATATATTTGCTTAACAAGAGTGATAGGGCACAAATCGCAGAATATCTGAGTGACCACCATCAAACGTTCATTTCTGAGGAAGAGGATGTGGAACAAAAATGGAAAAAATTCAGAAACATCGTCCAGTACGCCTTAGATAAGTTCGTACCGACTAAGGTCCAAAGCGAGGGGAAAGATCCACCGTGGTATAACAATCATGTACGAAAGGTACTACGGAAACAAAGAAAGCTTCATCATAGGTTTAAGAGTAGTCGAATCATAGCTGATAAGGAAAAGCTGAACGAAGCGAAAAAGAGCGTAAAGAGAGCAATGAGAGAAGCATTCAACGAATTCGAACATAAAACATTGGCAAACAATCTAAACAAGAACCCTAAAAAGTTTTGGTCATATGTAAAATCGGTAAGCGGATCTAAATCCCCTATTCAGTCACTCGTTGACCACGATTGCACCGAAACAGAGGACGACCGAAGAAAGGCAGAAATACTGAATTCAGTGTTCCGAAACTGTTTCACTGCGGAAAATCGTAACACGGTCCCTGACTTCAGCCGTCGCACGGACGCCAAAATGGAAAATATTGAAATAAACGATATCGGAATTGAAAAACAACTGCTATCACTTAGTAGCGGAAAAGCATCCGGACCAGACGAGATACCCTTAAGATTCTACAGTGATTATGCTAAAGAACTTGCCCCCTTTCTATCAGCAATTTATCGTAGATCGCTGGAAGAACGTAAAGTACCTAGCGACTGGAAGAAAGCGCAGGTCGTTCCCATTTTCAAGAAGGGTCATAAATCAGATGCGAATAATTATAGGCCTATTTCGCTTACGTCAATCTGTTGTAGAATAATGGAACATGTTTTGTGTTCTCGTATTATGACGTTCTTAGATAATACAAATCTACTTCATCGTAACCAACATGGATTCCGCAAACAGAGATCATGTGAAACTCAGCTCGCCCTATTTGCCCAAGAAATTCATAGTGCCGTAGACACTGGCGAGCAGATTGATGCCGTATTCCTGGACTTCAGGAAGGCATTTGATACGGTTCCGCACTTACGTTTAGTGAAAAAAATACGAGCTTACGGAATATCGGACCAGGTTTGTGATTGGATTCAGGATTTCCTAGAAGAAAGAACACAACATGTCATTCTTAACGGTTCAAAATCTGCAGATGTAGAGGTAATTTCGGGAGTACCGCAGGGAAGCGTGATAGGACCTTTATTGTTTACAATATACATAAATGACTTAGTTGACAACATCGGTAGCTCCGTGAGGCTATTTGCAGATGACACGGTTGTCTACAAGAAAGTAGCAACATCAGAAGACTCGTACGTACTCCAGGAGGACCTGCAGAGGATTAATGCATGGTGCGACAGCTGGCAGCTTTCCCTAAACGTAGATAAATGTAATATAATGCGCATACATAGGGGCAGAAATCCATTCCAGTACGATTATGCCATAGGTGGTAAATCATTGGAAGCGGTAACGACCGTAAAATACTTAGGAGTTACTATCCGGAGCGATCTGAAGTGGAATGATCACATAAAACAAATAGTGGGAAAAGCAGGCGCCAGGTTGAGATTCATAGGAAGAATTCTAAGAAAATGTGACTCATCGACGAAAGAAGTAGCTTACAAAACGCTTGTTCGTCCGATTCTTGAGTATTGCTCATCAGTATGGGACCCTTACCAGGTTGGATTAATAGAAGAGATAGACATGATCCAGCGAAAAGCAGCGCGATTCGTCATGGGGACATTTAGTCAGCGCGAGAGCATTACGGAGATGCTGAACAAGCTCCAGTGGCGGACACTTCAAGAAAGGCGTTACGCAATACGGAGAGGTTTATTATCGAAATTACGAGAGAGCACATTCCGGGAAGAGATGGGCAACATATTACTACCGCCCACATATATCTCGCGTAATGATCACAACGAAAAGATCCGAGAAATTAGAGCAAATACGGAGACTTACAAGCAGTCGTTCTTCCCACGCACAATTCGTGAATGGAACAGGGAAGGGGGGATCAGATAGTGGTACAATAAGTACCCTCCGCCACACACCGTAAGGTGGCTCGCGGAGTATAGATGTAGATGTAGATGTAGATCCTTACATTTGTCCTCTAGCCATCCCTGCTTAGCCATTTTGCACTTCCTGTCGATCTCATTTTTGAGACGTTTGTATTCCTTTTTGCCTGTTTCACTTACTGCATTTTTATATTTTCTCCTTTCATCAATTAAATTCGATATTTCTTCTGTTACCCAAGGATATCTACTAGCCCTCGTCTTTTTACCTACTTGATCCTCTGCTGCCTTCACTACTTCATCCCTCAAAGCTACCCATTCTTCTTCTACTGTATTTATTTCCCCCATTCCTGTCAATTGCTCTCTTATGCTCTCCCTGAATCTCTGTACAACCTCCGGTTCTTTTAGTTTATCCAGGTCCCATCTCCTTAAATTCCCACCTTTTTGCAGTTTCTTCAGTTTTAATCTACAGGTCATAACCAGTAGATTGTGGTCAGAGTCCACATCTGCCCCTGGAAATGTCTTACAATTTAAAACCTGGTTCCTAAATCTCTGTCTTACCATTATATAATCTATCTGATATCTTTTAGTATCTCCAGGGTTCTTCCATGTAGACAACCTTCTTTCATGATTCTTAAACCAAGTGTTAGTTATGATTATGTTGTGCTCTGTGCAAAATTCTACCAGGCGGCTTCCTCTTTCATTTCTGTCCCCCAATCCATATTCACCTATTATGTTTCCTTCTCTCCCTTTTCCTACACTCGAATTCCAGTCACCCATGACTATTAAATTTTCGTCTCCCTTCACAATCTGAATAATTTCTTTTATTTCATCATACATTTCTTCAATTTCTTCGTCATCAGCAGAGCTAGTTGGCATATAAACTTGTACTACTGTAGTAGGTGTGGGCTTCGTATCTATCTTGGCCACAATAATGCGTTCACTATGCTGTTTGTAGTAGCTTACCCGCATTCCTATTTTCCTATTCATTATTAAACCTACTCCTGCATTACCCCTATTTGATTTTGTGTTTATAACCCTGTAGTCACCTGACCAGACGTCTTGTTCCTCCTGCCACCGAACTTCACTAATTCCCACTATATCTAACTTCAACCTATCCATTTCCCTTTTTAAATTTTCTAACCTGCCTGCCCGATTAAGGGATCTGACATTCCACGCTCCGATCCGTAGAACGGATCGGAGCATTGCATCTAGTGTAAGGAGTTCTTAGTAATAATACAGTTTCGACTTATACTCGTATTAGTAGAAAACGCATGCTCCTTTAAATAATTATCTAATTCCCAGAGTCGCAAAATAAAATCGTTAACATGTGTCACCTCATTACACCACAATTACAAAAAGAACATAAGGCAAAAGTACTTGAAGGAACAGACCTGTGGTAAATCATTAATATGCAATATCTTACATAAGAATATTGCCCATTATCTCACCATAACCATGGTACCACTCCCAAGTCCCTTTTGCGGGAGGCACATGAAAAATTACTAATTCCCATTATCTAAGGAGGTAAACTGTTAAAATACATCAGGAGTTTAAGATCTCACCTCAATGCACTGTATATTTGCACAAGATCTAGGGCTCAGGATAACACATTGATTTAACATTTTCCCAGTAGTGTCACTCAACCACAATGTTTTACAAACTTGTTGCAATAATTATTGACAAACTAATCTCTATGACTAAAATTAAAACTAGAAAAACTGAAGGAAAAGACTAAAAACACCACTTGTTGTATTATCAATTGAAAATGAGGTTCTGTTAACAACAGTATTTTTCCTCTAGGATGACAAAGTTCAAGAAAAATATGTATCTTGTCAGCTGTTCTTATGGATTTATATTTTTGAAATTATTAGAGACCTTCATATGGCATAAAATAAGCTTGTAAACCATGAAGTTACAGGCGTGGAGAAACACACAGGCAAAACTCTAGACAGGGCAAGTAAAATATAAGTGTCCACGACAACAAAACAATTAAAAATATTCTCGTCCTGTTCATAAAACAGAAAATAAAAGAAGGGAAAGAATGCAGTGACTTTATAATCAGTTCATAAAGGACAAGAAGGTTCACAGCAAGAATGTGGTTCTGCATGACAGAAGGGTACCCATTGTTTGTAAACAGACTTTCAATGGATGGGAAAAGAGCATGTGGCTTACACAGCGGGGAAGGCTGATATGTGTGTGTGACGTCGACAAACCTTAATGGCAGCTCAGTGAGAGGTAGGGGGGATCAGTACTGTATGGCACGGGTATAACAGGTGCACCAGGTGCTGGGCTCGGGCACAAGGGGTGTGGTGGAGGGAGGGGGGGAGGGCAGAATTGTGAAGGGGTGTAAATCAGTTACACTGGGGAAGAGGGGAAATGCAATGATGCAGCCAAAGTGAGCTCGAATTAAGCATATGTATTTTCCAGCGGTATGACATTAAGTGCATGCAAAAACTGAGTAAGGCAGAGCTATCTGATAGTAGTTTAAACACCAATAACAATCAGCACACAGTGGCACAAAATTTGTACATGAACAGATCTTAACTTTTGTATGACAAAACCAAATGCAAGGCAGCACAGTAAACGATGTTTAAGAAGGCTCTCTTCAGATCGTTAGTACAATACTTGTTTTCATTTTGAAATGGAAACAAGATGACAAGAGTCCGTATCTCTATGTCGATTTTCAGCAAACACAAAATACAGAAAATGCTTCGGAATTTGTTATCTGCATAAAAACTGGAACATAGTCACCTTAAGATGACGAAAATTCCATTACATAGGGATCAAATTCCATTACATAGGGATCGGAGTGAGACAGAGTACTGCAGGACTTAAATTATGGTGTAACACACGTAGGTAAGGAAAAACTAAATGTTAGCTTCACTGCGCACAGGCCAGGAAAGTTTTATAAAGAGAGACTGAAGGGAAACAGTCAATTCAGCAGACATAAGAATTATTTTTAACTCTCAGTGACACCTTGAAAAGAAAACAGGGAAATAAACACTCTGAACCGACAATGGACTTAGCTCATCTGCAAAGTAGTGGAACAGTGGAATATTTAGTGACCAAAGTTAGATGAAAATTCGAAGTATCACAATCTATTGAACAATAAAAGACAAACAGGATAGATATAGCAAAGAGAGGCTGCAGATTCTATATTTGGCAACAAATGAAACATTCACTAAAACAAAACAGTAGTGTTGTATAAAAGTTTTAGTAATGTAAACTTAATGCATTCTTTCGAAAGACAGACAAAATCCTTGTCAACAAAAGAGCTTTACATGTGAAATACAGTACGTCAAACCACTACAACAAAGCTGAATAATTCAAATTGCCTAATATCATCAAATGACAAAGACCTATACAGTAGATTAGAGTACCTTTAAATACTCCAAAATCTTCAGAAATACTTAAACTATCCACATCCTTCTCCCGAAAAATATTAACGGTTGCTTACAGCCATCTAATACTTGTAATCTATATTATAGCCTCAGTACATTGTCACTCAAATTCTATTCAATAAATTACTTATAAATCATATTAAAATTAGACTTAATTATGACAGACAAGATGAAGAAGAGGGAGAGAAGTGGTAATGTGTGGTTGAGTGGCTGGCTTATCACAAGGCATCAGCTGTGATGGTCCATGTGATCACACCATGTGGTCTCTGATTATAGTAAGCAGTATAGGCTGCAATTTAAACGACCAAAAATACTTCATCTCAACTGCAAACTCGTTGCATGGTAAAATGAATAATTGTTAACGGTCCTGCTCTGACCTTTGGGGGCGACAGCATAAAATAGACCATGTAACATCACTCAGACATCTTCTCTCATACATCACTCTGTCATCTTGTCTTATACAATCAGCAACACAATTACCATTCATTTTATCCTTCTCAGCTTCCACACAAAAGTTATCTGTACAACAGAAATATCATCTCTTAAAACAACTGACACAGACCTCTAGCCTGCACACAATTACCTGCAACCACATGAACAACAGGGCCTCTTGCCTACTTGTAACACTCAAATGCAGATAAAATACCTTCTTCACCATCCAAAATTTGTTGCCGTTTAATATGTGTTGATAACTTGTACTGGCTGCTAATTCTGAATCTGTAAGCCATATTACAAAAATAAAATTTAATATGTAATGGATGTAATAATGTATTTATTTCTGACTGTATAAAACTGATTGTAATTATAATGTAAATATTGTAATTTGTTGGGTAGTAGCTAAGGGAACTTTATTTAAATGTATCGACAGCAATGACGAAATGACAGTACCTGTGCCATTGTTTATGTTTGTGTACGGAGAGTCTCTGTCACGCTGCAAGCACGAGCCTTGAAAGAGTGCAGAAGTGCTTGTTCGGTGCTCCCAAACGCAATCTGCAGCTATGATTGTGCCAGTGTATAATTTGTTAACCTCCAAGTATTGAGAACTTGGTAGGAGTGAACAGGTGGAGGAAGTTGCAATTTTGACTATTGCCTGTCCCATAATTATCCATGGCTCTAGAGATGACTCATGGTTCTCAACCAGCAGCAGCAGACACTATTACCAAGCAGAGAGTCCCTTTCCTTTCCATGCCATCACTGAGTGTCATAAAAATATGAAAATTGATTAACTATTTGCTGCTACTTTTGTTTGCTTGGTAATGACCTGTTTCAGTTTAAAGTCATCGTATCCTCTGTTATCAGGGGGTACAAAAAATCAATTCTCTTTCATCATTATAAGTCTTATTATGGTGCATCATTTAATACATTGTAGATTCTTCCATTTAGTTAACCATCTAAGCCAACTACCACTTACAAAAAACAGAAGGCATTGACAGAAAAATTAAAGGTCGGGAAAGATAAAACAGAGAGACAAGAAAGAGAAGGGAGCAAAAATTCACTCCGTAATTCACCATGCCACACAGCATCCTAGTGGTTTTGGCAACACAAGTGCTAATCAGGTAATCTGGGTCCCCAAGTCGCCTAGTACCAGTAGTAAACTATGGACATCATCAGAATCCAGTGGGTTGGCACTTTTCTTACAAGATCTAGATGCTGATTATGCATCTGTGCCCGATGTTGCAATAAAAACACACTTCCATCAAGGTACAAGGATTTACTGCGCCAACGATTTCAGAAACCTTGCAGACACAATATGGAGGCACAGGGTTACAGGCCCCTTAAAGTGCTCACACCTATTGAGCACGGAGTAGGAGCCTACTTTAATCTGAGGGTACAGAAATGATGCTTATAGGAAAGATGAAAGGAAATAGGAAGGATCACAACACAAAAATGAAATGGAAGAAAATGTGAATGGCTGGAAGACTTTGTGGTTGCCAAATACATTTTGCAGCTGCAAATCCCTGGAGATTAATTGAAAACTGTCAAACGTATACCTCTTGAAACTTCTCACCACAACAATTAAGCTTGAAATACTTCATCAACAATAGAATTTAAAACAAGGATATGAAATACACTGTAGTACACGGGTTCAATAAAGGTATGTGTGTAAAGTACACAGGCATTAAGGTATCCAACCAACATACATATGAAGTGCTTATCTAAGAAAAATTCCACATTCAACATACATCCCAATAACTATACTCACAAAAATTTAAAGTTCATTGTTATTGTAAATAAAGACATGTCCAAACAAAGGGCAGTAACTGTATAATATGTAAAATTTTTATTATAATTTACTGATCTGATTTATACTATAATTTACTGATCTGAGAGTCTCTATTGAATCTCTACATTCTTCTCTGAACAAATGGCTGCAATGCCGCAGTATGGGTCAACACTTACATTACAGTCATCGTGTTGTGACGCGCAGAATGCAGCAGCGAAAGTGGGGTGGTGGCTGTGGGTCATATGCATGAGGTACCCGCATAGCAATGGCATGGATTGCGGGCCGGCTCATTGCACGGCAGCAAAAGTACACTCCCCATCGTTGAGCCCAGGACCCTAACGGAGATGGCAGCAGGGGGCTTGACCTGTGGCGAACATGGTGTGGCATGGGTTCTGATGTGTGTGGATGCAGTGTCTGGCGTGACACTGTAGTCAACATGCTGGAGCACACAGGCTAGGCTCGGCTCACAGCAGAATAACAGCAGTGAATAGAGACTGACCACACAACATCAAACACAAACTAATGGTAAATGACTGCCCTATGGACCGAATGGTGGGAACAAATCCCACTTCTGACACCAATGTACATGTACAGGGAGAGGAAAGAGGTTGTTGCATACAGCTTATGGCTATGATGTACAGCAGGTCGAACAGTCAGGACTTGTGAGTGGGCATCCAAGGCCATTAAATAACAGAACAGAAAATTACATAAAACAAAGAGACTATATTTTAATGTACGGTATACAGGGGGCATGCCTAGGGAGGAAGTTATCAAGTTTAGGCCAGTCCAGGAGGACAAACAATTAAATAAAAGGGCGACAGAAGGGGAGGCAATTCATGTTAAGTTATGTTGGCGGCCGGTCATGGAGCGCAGAGCTGGAGGCTCTGCCTCCCAAGAAAGACATTTTTTCTGCTCGAGTTCTGGGTCACAAGAGAGAAGCAACTGAGTTCTGCACTGCAGAATCCTCCAGTGTCCGTACATGTGACTTGTATCCCATGCATGCAATTGGCTAAAAACGATGTGAATTCATTAGCGATTTCAGCAGAGGGCTCAAGGCATCTCTTGTCAGGAGCTTTCACTGGACATAACTGCCTCAGTTCTGAAAGGCAGGCAACTCGTGTCATGCAGGCACAGCCGAAGTTGCTCTGGGAGAAAACTTGTAAAGATTTGATTGGGGCCCCTGAAATAAAATTTTTAAATCAAATTCCTAAATACTCCTTGACTTGCTGCCACCCTGTACTACAGTATTCTCTGACCTATCTTCCATATTGATACTCGGGCTGCCAGATACTGAACACCACCTCCCATTAGCGAGCATGTAAGGCTAGAAATGGCCCAGTCTGTGCCAACTTTGTCAAGTAAGGAGAGAGACAGATCTAAGAATCTGTGCCAAGGGCTTCCACGATAGTTCCCCAATATGATCAGCTGAGTTGGATGCCAGCGCAGTTAGTGGGATTTTTGACCGATCTGGGGCGCAGCTTGCTACTGCCTACAGGGGAGTGTGTGCCGGATGTGTTGCAGATGGGGACAATGGTTTGGACTGCAAGGTCATCTTAGTCTGGAAAAGTGCCACCTCCACTGATTGTATAGTGATGGGGGTGGTGGTCATGGTAGGAGATGGAAGTTGCTTAGGGGGTGGAACTGGTTCCACACCCATCACCTTCTGTAGCTGGTCACTGTTGGCCTCGGAAGTTGCTTAGAGGGTGGAAGTGGTTCCACACCCATCATCTCCTGTAGCTGGTCATTGTTGGCCTCCTGTTGATACCCAACTTGGGGGTAAAGGTTGTAGCTGTAGCAGGCAGGCTATTGGACGGATTTGCCCCTGGCATGGCTGCATAGATCTTGGCAAGTCGTCACCTGTGACCAAGTGGGAAGGGGAGGGCAGGGTTGGGAGGGAGATGTTATGTCTGCTTGTGGCGAGAGCTAGAGATGGGAAAAACCAGCCTACTAAAACTGATACTGACATTATAGTTCTGAGTAACTGCTATTTTTTCTTTTTTTTTTTTTTTTTTTTTTTTTTTTTTTTTGTCTTGGTTAGAACGGTTTTTTCATTATTTAATAATAACTGGGTAAAAAAAAAAAACCATATCAATTTGGCATATCAGAAGTGCTAACATTTTTTGTTTCTACAGAAAAGATTTTTTAAAAATTAGTAATGTTTATTCTTAAAACTTTTGTTGCTTTGAAATGCTAGATTATAATAGAAAACAGGAAAAACAATCAACACCTACAGTTAGAAACTAGCAACAAAAAAATGACACAAGAACGAGTACAGCATAGCAGAGACAGTAATGTACCTGTTGCAATGTGGTAGGGCCTATTAGACGATGTGCAGAGTGTAAGTCTTGCCCCCACCTGGTCTAAACCGTAGTTTCTTGCTGTCTTCGTTGGACATCAGTTGGACTGTAGAATGATACCACCCCTAATTTGGAAGTATTTCATGGAGTGCAGTAGCAGTGAAGGACAGAGCTTAATTTGCTTTAAAAGATTAAAGACGGGAGTTGGCACAACAAACATCCAACATCATATTAGAGGAAACATCTACAATATTCCTGGGAAGAGAAGGTAAATTTGATTGCTATATGTATAATTTTATTGATGTGCTATAAACTTGGAATAATAACTCAAACCTTAATTTTGTGGTTGCTTCAGGTAGACGCGGGGCTATTTTATTGTAAGTACAGGTTTGGCAGTTCCGGATGGTGTGTTCTATTATGTCATCAATATCAGGACAGTACACTTGTCGCCATGCTATTGCCTTCGTTCTGCACGTTCCCCACAGTGCAGTATGGAGAGCTTTAGTGTGTGAGAGCAAAGCTTGGGAGGAACTACTATGTGGCAGTCAGAATCATCTATAGCTAACAATATGACACCATCATTGACATTAAGCAAGTGCCTAAATGAAAAATAGGTGCGCCATTCCACCTCAGTGCCCTTAGGCAAGTGCTCTGGCCAACCCAGCTGTACAGCAGGCAACATCTAGAAGAGTAGTCAATCACGGCGTGTTTCTGCCGCTACTTTGTGCACTGTAATTGAGAATTAGTTGAGGGCGTATCACTTATTTATGTCTAAGGCAAAACACAGTGCTTCATGTCTGTCAAACTCAGGATTTGCACCACATGCCAAGAGGGAAAGTGTGCCTGCATTTGAGCGCTGCTTGGTGAGCTTCTAATGAATCTCATATATATAGTCACTCAGGAACGATGGCCACCATTGCAGCCGCTGCACCAGCTATCAGAAGTTTCAAATTATAATTAAATAGGGAAGAAGGGGCTTGTAGTTGGTGATCAGGTGACACTTTGTACTATAGAGATGCAAGTGAAACTTCTTGAGGATGTATATGATAGCCAAAGTTTTTGTCTTGATTTGCAAAAAAAAAAATCCTGTGTTATGCATTTAATGTTTTAAACATGGTGGGCCTCTGTGGGCCATCAGTCTATTTGTGGGACAGCACAACACTAATGCCACAATCTGACACATGTCACAAGTGTTAAGCGTTTGCTCAGTCAGAGTCCTTCTGAACAAGGGGCTCCCCTAATGCAATTTTGAAAATGCAAGAGAGCTTTCTGGCATCTTTCTGACCCCACAAATTTAACAACTTTTTTATGTAACTGACAAAGTGGTTGGGACACCGGGGCCACATTGGGAATAAATCTAGCTTAATAATTAATTTTGCCCAGGCATGACTGTGCCAAGAGCCTTGCTGCAGTCGTAGCATCGGTTCCTGCCAGATCACCGTAGTTAAATGCTGTCGGGCTGGACTAGCACTCGGATGGGTGACCATCCAGTCTGCCGAGTGCTGTTGAAAGCAGGGCACATGCAGCCATTGTGAGGCACACTGAGGAACTATTTGATTGAGAAATAGTGGCTCCAGTCTCATAAACTGACATACGGCCAGGAGAGCAGTATGCTGACCGCATATCCCCCCACATCCGCATCCAGTAACGCCTGTGTGCTGAGGATGACATGGTGGCTGGTCGGTATCATTGGGCCTTTGTGGCCTGTTCAGGTGGAGTTGGTTTTTAGGTATGATTGTAGTTCTTGGAGGCTGTTAGGAGACAGTAAGTTAGCGATTGCATCCACATGATTCCGTGTGGATGTAATCCCTTCTTTACCTATATATGTTCGTGGTACTTTGCACTTCGCTCAAAGAAATTACACAATGCAGAGCGTGGGCCTGGAGCTGCTCAAACATCTTCTGTAGATTATGCAGGTACTGCTCCTGCATGGTCCTGGCAACTAGAAAGTCATCTAAATAAGTAACATAGTTATGAATGCTTTGGATGAGTTGCTAAGGGTATCCCAGAAATATCACTGGAGTGCTTGTGAACCCAAGTGACAACCTGTTATAATGATACATGCTGAATGGTGTGATGGTGTGTTAGTCACACACACACACACACACACACACACACACACACAAACAAAAAAAACAAAAAACAAAAAAAAACTGAAAGTAGGCATTAGTGAGATCTGTCTCTGAAAAATAATGAGCCTCAGTCAATTTTACCAACAATTCCTCTAGGCTAGGAATTGAATACAGATGAACATTTCATTGATCATTAATGTTAAGACTTAACATCACCACGAATTATAAGTGACCAATTTGGCTTCAAACTGCAACCAAGGGTGTTGCCCACTTGCTAGATGATACTGGGGATATTACTCTCATATTTTTCAAACTATCTAGTTCCACTTTGACTTGATCGTGCATGCAAAAGACACTGGATGTGCTCAACAAAACGTATGCATTGCACTGTTTACTTTAAAGGTATAGAGGCTGGGAAACCAGTTGCACACCATAATGTAGATTCAAAGAGTTGCTTATATTGTACACATAAGGTTATCAATAGCTTGGACTACAATCTGACCAAGCAATGGGAGCAACTCGCCATTGTATGTCACCACTCTGTGCCTAGTGTACCGCAGCTGTGGAGAGCTGATGCTTCGGTACGTATCCACATTAATCTGAGACATGACGCACCTGCGTCCAACTGGAAATCTAATGTTGCTCCACTAATTTCCAGATGCAACATGAGCTGCTGCATCCCGTCTGTTGGTGCTATGAACATGCTGCTGTTGTTGCACACTAGCAGAGACACACACTTGCTACATGTGCCGGTTTGTGGCAGGCAAAACAGGTTATGTCACAGAAATGTTGTGATATCATTGATGCCATGGGGCACAATCTGGACATATTTGATGGCACAAACTTTTCTGGAACTCTTTGACAACAACAGGGAGAAAACTGTTGTTTGAGCCTCCTCTCACTTTGGAACATACCAACAACGAACACAGTACTTCCATTTTTGCATGTTTACCAGTATAGTGTGGTGTATCGCTAATTACTGTACCAACTACTGAATCCAGTATGGCTGGATGAATGGGTGCTTAGTAAATCAGTTGATGACATTGACTTCATGTCATCAGTTGATCACAGAACATAGCAGTGACTACTACTACCTCTAAGAAAGTCAACACCAGAAGTACCTTGAAATATAACCAGTGCTCATCCTGTTACTTCATGAGCTTTGGCAAATCTCTGCTCGCTGCTCTGTTTGGTGGACCAGATAACTCTAAATCCTTCCCATCTCTGACGGGAGTGAAATATATAATAACCTGATTCCACATATGATAATGATTCCACATATGATGCACCACACAGTTTACAGGAAAAATTACACATTTCCTAAGCCTTGCAAGTCAGCAGCCCATGCTACATATGATTGCTTGTGTTGCTTAACACATTTATGAAATTGTAGGCCAGCTGCAACTACATGAGGTTGATGACTGTAATAGTTGAACAGCAAACCACAAGCATCATAAAAGCTCCAACCACAGGTCTCTGAGAATGGGTGGACTTCCTGCACCAACTCATAGAATTTATTACCAAAAGGCAGTAATAGGATATGCTGATGTTCTGGGTCAGTTATTTGGCCTGCTTTGCAGTGAAGAGTAAAACAACATAACTAGGCCTCCTGACTCTCCTTTGCCTCATCAAAGCAAGTGAACCGCGGAAGGGGAGGAGATAAAGCTGCAGCTGCAGACTGTTGTTGCGTTAGTAGTTGTAACGGCAATTTCTGGAGTTGCTGTTGGAATTCCCACTGCTGTAAATGATGCTGCTGCCACAACTCTAGAAACTCAGTATCTGTGCTTTGCTAGAATAGTTTCATAGTGAGAGAGTCATTGTTGCCACTTTTCTATTGTAGTCTGTGTAGGCAGAACACAGTTTACGATCACTCACACTGGTTGTAATGCAGATATTAATGGAACAAATAGGCAATTCCTGTGGTTCACATCAGCAGAGTTGAAGGGCACAGCTAGCCAGAAGCAAAGTCCAAAGCATTGTGAAAGTCATTGTAAACATACACGAGGAGTCAAGGGAGCAGTCTGAATTAAAACCATAATACAGGCGATCTCAGACACACTACTGATCAACGGTGTGTTATCTACTGCTTCAGTGAACTAGCGAGACCAACAGGCAAGTGTGGGGCCATGGAATTTACAGGCAATCATGCATCAGTGGATGGCACCATGTGACATATTTGCAGCTGCAGTGGCACCTACATAGGAGCAGGCTGTGGCTGGAGTATGTAGTCCACATATCTCTGACCTATCCTCCATATTGATACTCGGACTGGCAGCGAATCCAAACTACTGTCAGGCACTAAAACAACTCCTCCTTTCTCCATATTTTCATTACAGAAATGGCGTGTTAACTTACAGTCATCTCTGTTTAACATATGGATTCCTGTATTTACATGTTGTTCAGACACACGTTACATGACCTCCTTTTTGACATTGTAGATCATGTAAAGATACTAGATATTCATTAACTTTGTTTTTTAGTCCTCTAACATTCTGATACATGAACGTAAGTTTATTCAGACAATGAGTGAGAAAAAGATAGTAATTAAGTATGTGTGTTCCAATAACAAGTTTCAAGAGTGGTAGAGTCAGTTAAGTGTAAAGTAATTGAGGCTGTTAATTCTATTGTCTGAAATTATGCTGTTCCAGATTCTTTGTAGTCGGGAAGTCATCTTACTGGAAATCTCTTTGTAGCACAGATCCCTAAGACAATGCCAGGTAGCTTCCTTCCTATTGTAATATTTCTCAAAGGTGAAATTAGTAAGAAACTTTTATTTTTCATTTTGTTCCTGCATCTGTTAGACTTGACTTTTTCCATGAAGTTGAGAGTCGCTTGTCAGCATTGTTGGTCAAAACATTGTGTTCAGAGCTCAGATTAATCTGGAGTACTGGACGGAATAATTAATATTTTACTATGGGTTATGTGTCATGCCATTTAGAAACCAAAATTGGTAAGACAGTGAAAGTAGCCAGCTTACAGCTGGCAACCAAGGGGTGTTGCAACAATAAATTTTCTGACCTAGAGCACAGCCAGTTTTTTGGAGAGGAGTGAACATCTGATGGAAAATGTGATGATAACATACCTCATGTCAATAATTTTAATTTTGTTATTGTTGAGTCATGATAGCATTGAACCTGACAAGATACTAAAAAAAAAAAAATAAAGTTCTGTAGGCCAACAGAATTTGTGACCTGAATAAAAAGACATATTTTGTGACAACTAGTGTTTGGTGCATTGTAAAGTCATGAATTAATATTGCAAGCATTAGCAAACATTACAACATGTAGGTTGGCGGTATAGATGATAGTAGTCTGCTGCAGTGGTTGTGTGGAAATAGAAGCCTAGCTATTAGAGCAAATGGACATACTGATTAATGCTCCTAGTAGTACTAGCCATGGTCCTGGTATTAAGTCACACTGCTGTTTGCCTAAATGAGCAGCATACATAGTCTCAATTAAACAAAATGAGTAAGCATTCATCAGTTTCCAATACACAGTTCTCAGTATATCAACAAAAAGTGTTCTCATACCTTAAATTTTTTGCTTTGTCAAAATCTGTTGCATTTATGCACAAGATATGTACTGGTGTACTACTTGAGTCATAGTGACTACATGACAGAAGGTCGCTGCCAACTCCCTGACTCCTCCACCTGCAAACTATGCCATAGTGATCTCGTCCCAGAAGTCCAAGACAATGTCCAATTCGCACTGAAATCCTTAAGCCCATCCTAGAAACTCTTCCCTTAGTCCATCTCCCTCCTCACCCAAACAGTCCCCACACACCCAAAATCCACAAACCTACCCCAACTGTGAACATCCCATTGTAGCTGGTCATTTTGCTCCTAGTGAAAGAATTTGCACTCTTGTTGATCCCCCACCTCCAACCAGTTGCCCAGAACCTAGCCTCTCAGATCAGAGATGCTAACCACCGATTCTCCACCATCCCTACCCCTTTACCTCTGGGAGCGCTACTCATCACTGTTGATGCCACCTCTCTATACACCGACATCCCTATTGCCCATGGCCTTGCTGCTGTTGAACACTACCTCACTCAACATCCTTCAGACTCCAAATCACCAACCTCATTCCATACACATTTCTCCACTTATATCCCCACTCAGAACTCTCTTTTGAAGGGCAAGTATACAAACAAATCCATAGCATAACCATGGGCACCAGCAGGGCTCCCTTCTAGGCCAATCTGTTTATGGACCATCTAGAGGAAACCTTCCTAGCCTCCCAAAATTTCCAGCCCCTAGTCATGTTCAGATACATTGATGGTATCTTCATGATCTGCACTCAGGGCCACGACACCTCACCTTCATTCCTTCACAATCTCAAATATCCCCCACCCTCTTCACCTGGTTCTCCTCAACCCAATGTACCACGTTCCTGGACTTTGACCTCCACCTCTCTGACGACTCCATTGAAACCTCTCTCCATATGAAACCTTCTAATCACAAACACTACCTGCATTTCAACAGTTGCCAACACTTCCACACCAAATCCCCCCCCCCCCCCCCCTCCCCACCTAGTATATTGTACCCACCTATGGAAGATGTATCTGCAATGACAATAACTCCCTTGCCCAGTATGCTGCTGAAGTTCTCATGAAGGCCTTCACAGACAGCCGCAACCCCCTCCCAAACCTTGTACACAAACAGATTTCTAGTGTCATATTCTCACATGCCTCTAATCCTCCCACCACCCCCAAGAATCTGTTGAAAATGAGCACCCCCCTCATCACCCAATATTACCCTGGACTGAAACAATTAAACCATAGTCTTTGTCGTGGCTTTGATTATCTCTTATTGTGCCCTTCAGTGATGGACATCCTACCCAAGATCCTTCCCACACCTCCTAAAGTGGTGTTCCATCACCAACCCAACCTTGACAATATCCTAGTCCATCCCTATGCCCCTTCCACTCCCAACCCTTTGCCACAGGGATCACAGCCCTGTGGTAGACCAAAATGGAAGACCTGCCCAATCCACTCACCCAGACTTCGTACTCCAGTCTTCCTATTCCATCAGAGACCAGGCTACTTGTGAAAGCAGCCATATCACATGCCAACTCTACAGCAAATGCTACACAGCTTTTTATGTCGGTATGACTATCAAACAATTGTCTACCAAGATGAATGGCCACTGCCAAACTGTTGCAAAGAACAAACTTGCTTACCCATTTGCACAGCATAAAGCTGATAATAACACTGGTTGTTCCCCAATCCGAACTTCTGGATCCTTCCCTCCACCACTAGCTGAGCCGCATTGGCTCATTCCACTTTTTTGCATCCTTGCCTACTGGCACGATCCACCTCCACTTAATTGCCAGGTGGCACCTTGCTGGTCCCTTAGTACAATCTTTGGTTGTAGTTCCTTGGTTAGCTTGCTGACCACATTGGCAATTAGTCAGTCATAGTCAGGGCAAGAGAGGGATAGTGGCACATGTGATATACAGTGCACTGTGCACAGAGGTTATGGGCGCACGATTGTCTAAGCGGCCAGTCATCATTAAAGTCACATTGGTCTGCAATATTTGGGCCTAAAGTCAATGCAGCCAGTTTACCCTGCATTAAGGAGGCATAGTTGCTGATACAGGTGTTTGAGTGTTGCTCGTTTTCTAATACTGTCTGTTCTGCCCTTGCAGGTAAGGTACTCATTACTTGATTACTGCATGTACTCGGATGTTGAAGTTGCTCTCGGTACTCTGGATTGCCTGTGTTTCTCCATCACTCTGTTTCAAGAATTGAATTTACCTTTATTTGACATTATTTGAGTGTCACATTTGAACTTTAAAATTTCATTTAATTATAACTTGTTCATTGTCTGCTTGTTTGCTATCTGCATCTGAAATTAATTTTCAAGCAATGGAAAATCCAGGATGGAATGTAACAATATTATGAAAAAGAAAGTTGCCACTCACCATACAGTGGAGATGCTGAATTGCAGATAGGCACAACAAAAAGACTGTCAAAAAGGAAGCTTTCGGCCCATAAGGCCTTTGTGAAAAACGGCTACAGTTGCCCGAGACTGCAGTCGTGTGTGAGAGTTATGTTTGCCTGTGTGTGTGTGTGTGTGTGTGTGTGTGTGTGTGTGTTGTCTATTTTTGACCAAGGCTTTATGGACCAAAAGCTTTATTTGTGACATTCTTTTTGTTGTGCCTATCTGTGACTCAGCATCTCCGCTATATGGTGAGTGGCAACTTTCCTTTTCATAATATTGAAATTAATTGTCATACTTGATTTGTAAATAAAACTGCCTTTTCCTACTAGCAGTTACTTTATTTATCCCATAGGCATTTCGCCTTTTCCTTTTCTAGGGCATCATGAGTGGGATCTACAACGTTTTACAAAACAAGTATTGATATGCTTGCTGCGGAGGATAGCCACACAAACAAACTTGTAATTGTCATTGTTCTTGGCCGCCATGTGCGTTAGTGACCACTGAGGTCAAAATTTTGTCTGATTTGTATTGGAAGTTATTGCTTCCCCAATTAATGTCACGACTATAAAGTTGCCTAGAGCTGTGGTAAGCAAACGCTAGGGCCCAGTGAATCTTAGAGCTTTTGCGTGATTGTGTTCCATAACCCTGGTGAGATTTACCCTTTCGAGAAAATTAATATTTATTGTGTCAGATATGATTACAATTGTAGTTGTTTGAGAGTGCTAGCCCTCGAGACTTGACTGTTACCTTGTAAGCCACTTAAGTTAATGTGACTGAAGCTTGTGTGTGATTATTACATTAAATTGTTATATTTTATTGTAAGATTAACTGGCTAATCATTAATAATTCTTTGTAAAATTCAGGTTGTTACATGTAAGGTTTGGTCGGGGCTTGGGCCATGCTAATGTTGAGCTTTGTTGTGCTCTCATCATTTTCATATGTTCCATGATTATTGTGGATGATTTATATGTTTGCTTGTTTTCTCTCAGCCTTACGAGCTGTTGTAACATTTGGAGGTGCTGCTCCAGGGTCTAATTTGTTACCCGCCAGTCCACTAGGCATAGCCTGTCCGCGTCGGCGGTGTACTGTGAATGGGTGGCGCGCCGCGTCAGCGGTGTACTGTGAACGGGCGGCGCGCCACTTCCCATCTCACCATAGTCTCTGAAATGTTACGGCCTCCTGTGTGTGTGTGTGTGTGTGTGTGTGTGTGTGTGTGTGTGTCATCTATTTTTGACAAAGGCCTTACTGGCCAAAAGCTTTATTTGTCACAATCTTTTTGTTGTGGCTACCTGCAACTCAGCATCTCTGCTATATATTATATGTAGCAACTTTCCTTTTCATAATATTGTTACATTCCACATTGGTATGTAATTTGTTTTTAAATTCATTGAACAATTCTTATGTTGCTATTCAAAAGCTTTTTCAAAATTGTTTATCTTGTATTTGGCAATGATAATTTAGCTTTCCATTGAACCTGCTGTGCTGCTGTGTTTGCTTTCGTAAGAGACTTTCTATGCATCACTATCACCCTTGGTACTAAATTTATCTTGCTTACAGCCTACAACACCTCTGAACTTGTGCTTTCGATCCTCCTCATTCTGCATCCCATATCTGAGTGTCTACTGTTGGGTGCTCATGAAAGTTCTGATCATTTCCTTTTCGTCATTGTTAACTACTAATGTCTTCCCACATTTCTTATTTATTCACACAAAATTAATGATCAACAGTTCTAAAATAGCCTTCTCTCATGAAGAAACGCCAGATTTTAATGTCCCATTATGGAAATTAGCCACAGACCGCCTAGCTTTAATATTCTGTTAAACTGCAGAATTACATGAAGTTAAAACAGAGCATGGTTTGCAACAGAATTTTAAGAAATATCAATACAATGTCTTGCAAGCTAGGATGTCAACATAGAGACTGTGTGCAGACCATTATAAGAGCATGGTTTGCAACAGAATTTTAAGAAATATCAATACAGTGTCTTGCAAGCTAGGATGTCAACATAGAGACTGTGTGCAGACCATTATAAGAAATATTCACTCTCACAGAATTGGCATATTTTAGGTATTAAGGACATCTGCCACTGAACATCAAAATATCATGGCATAGCATAGGACATATCAATGTAGGGCAGCGATTATGTACACAACATAGTAGTGGAAAGGTATACTAATGTCCTACCAGAACTGTTTTATTTTTGGAATTAAGAGACGCTGCTGTTGTAGGCCAAAATATCAGAACATTGCATAGAATATATTCTGCATTTATTTTGAAAAGTTTCCAAAATCCAACTCAGTGTCTAATCATTTTTATATTTTGGTTATATATATTAGAAGATGCTTATTATATCAGCACGGCTAGTGTGTGTGTGTGTGTGTGTGTGTGTGTGTGAGAGAGAGAGAGAGAGAGAGAGAGAGAGAGAGAGAGATGGGGGGGAGGGCGGAGAAAGGAGAGAGAAAAAATGAAAGTGTTACTAGACTTTTGAATATTTTCTTAAAATAATTTCTAAAGTATATATTTCTTTCTTTTTTTCTGTGTGTAAAGTGAGCACCAGCTGAGAAAGTCAGTAGTTGGAGCTTCCTTTGTTGGGATATGACCATCCTCTTTGCTTCAGCTTATTTAGAAGCTCCAGTGTTCGACTAGATTTAAAATAATTCCCAGCAATGTTTTCCTCTTCACTTCTTCGCAGTTTCTGCAAATTAAAATAAGAGGATCTAAATATTTGATAGATCGCTGTATCACTTTGGATAAGTTACTGAAATGTTCAGTTATTAACAAAATGAAAAAGAGTTACATACAAATTAAATGTTTTTGGTTACAGTTTTACTACGCCAACTGGTACTGTATTCTGTGCAGAACTACTTGTAGAAGCAAGGGATTGTATATAGGGTGTACATAAAGTCTGGGAACACTTTCAGTTATTTATTGCACAAGAACCAAACATTGTACAGATATTATACATATGTCATTTTGAAGAGAAACCCCGAAAGTTTTTTTTCATGTATACTGCAACATTCTAGTTTGGTAATTCGCCGATAGTCAGCGCTAGTCATAAACATGGCGAGTTCAGGTGCGGAGCGAACTTTCTGTGTGTTGGAGTTCAAATGGCTTCCCCGATCACCAGATCTCACTCCGTGTAACTTTTTTCTGTGGGTACACATTAAAGATCTGGTGTATGTACCGCCTCTACCATGTGAAGTAGCAGAGCTCCAGGAGAGAATATGGGAAGTGATTGCCACAGTCAACGATGCCATGCTGGGGCGGGTATGGCAAGAATTCGATTACCGTGTTGGCGTCTGCCAGCTCACTCATGGTTCACATATCAAATGTTTTAAAAAAAAAAAAAAACTTTCAGAATTTCTCTTCAAAATGCAATGTGTATTATGTCTGTACAATGTTTAGTTCTGGTGCAATAAATAATTGAAAGAGTTCCTGGACTTAATGTACACCCTGTATTAAAGTTTCTATAACTTATAGCTTATGACATAGAATGCAGACCATTTACACGATTCCTTAACACTATTATTATTATTTTTTCACATGCTTACAACATTTTATATTAGACTATTTTTAATATCTCTTTCTCTCTCTCTTAATTGTGAAAATGTGCACAATCGTACCACTACACAATCAGAAAATCTTCTACTGAATAGAAGAAGTTGTCATGCAGATATGATTTCAGTTAGTTTTTGAAGTTAATTTTGCTGTTCATTAAATTCTTGACATCACTGGGTATTTGGTCAAAAATGTTTACTGCTGTATACCTTATGGGGACTATCGATAAGTGAAAAGTGTGTTTTATCTGTGAATGACTTTCTTTTGATTATCCGATGTCGGCTTTCTCACGTTCTGTAACACTCACGTTTTCTGCTGTATTGTGTCTGGTTATTCAATGTTTAATGAATGTATTTCCATTGAAATGAGTGTTATTAGTGACGTATGTTACCTTAACTGCATCAATAACCAGAGTGGGGACCCTGAAAATTGTTAGTAACATCAAAAAACTGTGAGTGTTTATCGCCTTTGTTTCATGTGCTTCGGTTCTTACTGTTCACCACCAATATGGACACTATTATTCCTTCTCACTCAGACTTCTCCAAGCCTACAGTGAAGTTTGACTATGAATCTGCTATTGTACCTAGGTAGTCACTTGTGGCCAAGGTGGAACTGTTGTTGTTGTTGTGGTCTTCAGTCCAGAGACTGGTTTGATGCATCTCTCCATTCTACTATATCCTGTCCAAGCTTCTTCATCTCCCAGTACCTACTGCAACCTACATCCTTCTGAATCTGTTTATTGTATTCCTCTCTTAGTCTCCCTCTACCATTTTTACCCTCCACGCTGCCCTCCAATACTAAATTAGTGATCCCTTGATGCCTCAGAATATGTCACACAAACCGATCCCTTCTTCTAGTCAAGTTGTGCCACAAATTTCTCTTCTCCCCAATTCTATTCAATACCTCCTCATTAGTTATGTGATCTACCCAACTAATCTTCAGCTTTCTTCTGTAGCACCACATTTCAAACTATGTGCCTTCATTTCACAGGTTTCCGACACCACTGATGCACCCTCACCCAACATAATATGGCTGCCCTCACCTGTTGCCCTGCATGCCAACCGTGCCACACCCAGCAGCCTGCTCACCAACCTTGTCCCTGTAAAGGACGTTGCCACACTGTTCCACACCACCTCACCAGACCACGGACAAGGTTGGAGTTACATGACCCATTCGATGAGTCTACAGCATGCATCCTTATTCCACTCAGCTCCTCATTCTGTAGTGTTCTCACAATTTGCATCGACGACACCTGCCCTCCCCCTCCCTTCCCCCTCCCCCGCCTGCTTTGATGGGCCACTGGTTACTTCTGCCACACTGGATGCCTTTGCCTTCCATGCCGGCTCCTGTTGCACTGACGTATGGCACCCATACTCTGCTTACACCTACTTCAGACGCACCAGCCCACAGTGCCACAGCATTCTTCACACCTGCCTTGTTCGCCCCAACTCCTGCTGCTATGGACCATGGCGTCCTTTACTTGTTTCTACCTGCATTGTTTGTGCCTGCTGCCTCTGACTACAGTGCCACTACCTCATCTGCGCCTGCTCATCTCACAGCTGCTACCCACACACCTGGTCCTGCTGTTATGGACTATGACACCCTGGTTCTGCCTGCGCCTGTTCTGTCTGCGCCACCCTTCCGACCCCCCTGTCACCGGTGCACCTGTTTCAGCTACATCTGTGCCATACATTAGCAGACATCTACATACATCCAACTACAAGCCAGGCCAGGGTTCCACTGCTTCAGTCACTGGTCTGATAATGAACCTTGCACTGCTCAATTGTGATTTCACACCACAGAATAGTACAGCTCCCCTGCCTCAGTGCACATCAGCTGCTTCATTGCCCACTTGTAATCCTACTACTCTGAGGTTTCCCAAGCTCCCAGCAGTGCAAAAAGCCAATACTAAGACATAGTTTGCCCTAATGGACAATATCCTCAATTTCAATGGTACCTCAGGTAGCACAAGGTTCATTTGCATAATCGGTCATCTGCACGAGCACATCGACCTCGTCAGTGATCTACTGCTTTCGCCACATAATGGCTGCAAATATGCACTTGCTAAAAATTTCTTTTGTCCTCCTATAGAGTCCATACACCACACTCTTCATGATGAACTACTATGTGAGCACACACCATCCCAGCTCTGGCAGCACCTTCGCTCCCAAATCGACAGTGAAGTTATGCCTGATGTCGCTCTCTTGACCCTTTGGCTTGTCAGGCTTCTACAAACTACAGCTGCAATTACTTTCCGGAGTCATGCCTCCATTTCACTGACCAAGCATTCACTATCATTCTCCACTCCCAGTGCATGCTTCGAGTACTGTCCCTGACTGAAGTGGTGGGGGCAGCACCCTCCCCTTTACCCCCTCCCTCACACACCCACAGCTGTGCCTGCCTGTGCCAGTCTTCCATTGCTGCGCTGCTGCCAGTTGGTGGCCTCCAGCCTACACTGCCAGTCTCAACAACCCGACACGCAGCAACTTCAACAAAAACGCGGCCGACCAGCCCTCGAGAGCCCAGCAATGACCTGGCTCTCGAGCACTCAGCAATGATCTGGCCCATCCATTGACACCACCTCTGCCTCCTCCCTCCTCCCCCCCTCCCCCCCTACTTACTTGCACTGGTTTCCCACAATGTTTGGCGCTGCTGCTTGCAACTTCAGGCTGCCATGCAGTCACCCAAAAGTCAGGGGCAGGCACATTTAGGTGTCACGTCCTGCCTGAATGCCACACGGCACCTACCAGCCCAGGTCACACAGTGTCTGCCTCAGGAACATGATCACCACCTCTATGTGCATGACATTGCATCTAGCCTCCGCTTCCTTGTAGACAAGGGAGCGGATGTCAACATCATCCCTGCCACTGCAGTGCCTATTGATCTCTCTCCTCCTTCATTATGTCTCGCTGACAGGTCACGCATTGCTATTCACAGCTCCATCAGCTTATCACTCTGTACTTCCCACAATATGCTTTCTCCATGAACATTTTATGTTTCAGAAATCGATGAACCCATCATAGAATTGGAGTTCCTCCACTACTGTGACCTCTCACCTGACCTTCAAGCGGCTGCACTTCGCCACTCTTTAAGTGCTTTGATGTCCTGTGACGACAGCCACATGGCACACCCATTGCCTGTTCCTGAGCTCTCGCATGAGTGCTCTCAGGCAGCAGCCCTCCTTGCACAAAACTTGGAGCTGCTCTCATGCATCACGGTGATGTCCCATGAACTGTCACGTGTTTTGACAGACTTCTGTCACCTCTCTACTGATGCCCAGGCTTCTGAGTGTGATCATGGACTGACGTTTGCAACCCGGATCGACACACTGCTGCCTCTGTCCGCAGCTACATTGATGCTACTACACAATGCCCAGCAACCACACCTGCTTCCACGTGACGTGCATAGTAATGGCAACATCATCCTTGCTACCAGTGCGCCGCCACACCCACCACCCACCGTCGCAGTGCACCTCACCTGGTGTCTCCTGATATCAGCTGACACATCACTCGCACTGCTGGCGGACCCACACTTACCTGCCAATGATCCAGCTCCCATCAATGCTAGGTCTCATCAGCTACCAGCAACTCACAGCTCACGCCACCTGCTGTCCCCTCCTGCCTCCCCTTCGCTTAGGCACCATCACCTGTGGCAGTGGCATCTGTCATAATGTAAATACCATGAAGGGGGCTCCAGTTCAACACAAGGCTGGGCGCCTTATTGCATTCACGCTACACTGCACTAAAGACATAGTCAAAGATTCAATGTGGGTATCCTATGACACTCACACAGCAACTGGTAATCATCAATACACCTTGTGTTAAAGAAAGATGGTACATACTGAATGTGCTGTGATTACAGAACCCTAAATTCTAGCATGATCATTGATAACTACCCTATTCCCCACAATCAGAACTTCACTTAGTTGCTACATCATGCCCAAGTGTTTACAATTCTCGACTGCCGCAAGGGGTACCACCAAATTTCAATGTACCAACTTGACATACCTAAGACTGCTATCATTATACTGTTTGGACTCTTTGAGTACCAATTCATGCCTCACAACCTTAAAAATGGTGCCCAGATGGGACAACCTTTTACCAACTCAGTGTTGTTTAACTTCCCATTTGTCTATGCTTACCTCAACAATATTCTTATGTTCTCATCATCTGTCGGCAAGCATCAACAGGACCTTGAACAAGTTCGCATCGTGAAAAGTCACAATTTAGTACCACTACCATTTCGTCTGATGGCATGTCTCCCACTTCAGACCAGGCCGACCTCATTCTCAACTTGCCTCTGACTGACGCATTTCCCAGGAAGAACACATCAGGCAAATGGCATATCCCTTAGACAAACAACATTATTAACACATTCAACAATCTGAAGACCACACTTTCCAAAGCCATTACCTTCACCCGCCTCATTAGAGAAGCACATGTGTACCTCATGGCTGTTGTCAGGGGCATGGCCATTGGCAGTGTGCTACAGCAGCACGTGGGTGATACTTTGAAACCACTCTGCTTCTACTCGAAAAAACTGACAATGTCTCGGTGCAAGTGGTTGGCATTTGATAGAGAACTTTTAGCAGTTTATGAGGTGATCAAATTCCTCTGTAATGATATCAAAGGGTGTCTCTTCACTGTATAAATGGACCATAAACTCTCCTGACACCATTCACATCCTATCTCAGAATCTTCCCCCCCCCCCCCCCCCCCTCCCCCACAGGTTTTTCCACCTCGAATCATCTGCCAGTAATCCACAGACACACGATACATCTGTGCCTCCCCCCTTCCCCCCCTGCACCTTTACCATCCCCCTTGGCAGGCCAAGGCACATCCATGTCAATCTTGTGGGTCCGCTCCCTCCATCCAAGGGTTTCAAATATATAGTGTCTGCAATCGACCGGAGCACTCGATAAGTTGAGGTAATTCCTCTGGAGGACATCACGGCTGACAGCATTGCCAGTGCATTCATCAACATGTAGCTCTTCCAATTTGGCTGTCCTTCATCCTGGGCAATGGACCAGGGCTGCCAGTTCAAGTGTAACCTGTTTGACTGGCTGTGGGCTCAGTGTGGTGTGTCAGGGAGTGAAGAAGAGTGGGAAACAGGAAAAACAAGTGGGTGAATTGACAGAGAGCACCACACAACGAGGGTGAGGGAACAAGAATGGGGCGGAATTGATAGGGCAGAGGGAGTGGTAACTGTTGGGTTGAGGATGTGAAGACAGTATGTTACCATAGGTTAAGGCCATGATAATTTCACGTGCAGAGAACATGTAGTAAGAATAACTCCCATCTGTGCAGTTCAGAAAAGTGAGTGGTAGAGGGGAGGATCCAGATGGCTTGGGTAGTGAACCAGCCATTGAAATCAAGTGTTATGTTCATCTGCATGTTGTGTCACAAGATGGTTAACTTTGGTCGTGGCCACAGTTTGGCATCAGCTATTCATCCTGGAGGCATCTGCATGTTGTGTCACAAGATGGTTAACTTTGGTCGTGGCCACAGTTTGGCATCAGCTATTCATCCTGGAGGACAGCTGGTTGGTAGTCATACCAATAGAAAAAGCTTTGTACTGACTGCAGCAGAAGTGGAATACGACACAGCTGCTTTCACAGGTGGCTGGCCTGTGATGGTGTAGGATAAACTCATAACAGGACTGGAATAGGAAGTACTGGGTGCGTGAATAGAGCAGGTCTTATACCGGGATCTTCCACAGGAGTATGATCCCTTTGGCAAGTGGCAAGGGAGTGGGACTGGGAGCAGTATAGAGGTGGACTAGGATGATGCGCAGGTTGGGTGGATGACGGAACATCACTTTAGGAGGATTGGGAAAAATCTTAGATAGGATGTCCCTCATTTCAGTGCACGATTATAGGTAATGGATGTGGTTCAACTGTTCCACTCCGGGGTGGTATTGGATGACAACGGGGGCATTTCTTTGTAGGTGGTTATTGGGGGGTGGTTGGATGATAGTGGGGTGTGTGGAAAATGGCACTGGAGATCTTTTTGCAGGCTAGGTCTAATGGATAGTACCTGTCTGAGAAGACCTTGGTGAGACTCTCAGCATACTGGGCAAGGAAATTCTTGTCAAAGATGCAACATTCCCAGGTGGCTCAGCTGTCAGAGAGCAGGAGGTCACTGTCCAGGAAGGTGATATGTTGGTTTGAGGAGGACCAGGGAGGGAAGGTGTTGAGGTCGTGAAGGAATGAGAGTAGGATGTCTTGGCCCTGAGCCCAGATCATGAAGATATCATCAATGAACCTGAACCAGATTAGGGATTTGACATTTTGGGAGGCTAGGAAGATCTCCTCTAGATGGCCCATAAACAGGTTGGCATAGGAGGCTGCCACGCCAGTGCCCATGGCTGTGCCACAGATTTGTTTGTGTACCTTCCCTTTAAAGGGGAAGTAGTTGTGAATTAGGATAAAGTTAGTAAGGTGTACCAGTAATGAGGTAGTGGCTTTCTGACGGGGTTTCTGAAGGGCTTTGGGAAAGATAATGCAGGAGACTGCTGCTTCCATTCTATGTGACAGTTACATTCAGGTTTGAGCTGCTGGATATGGTGCTCATGAGTGTGCAAAGTGTGCTCGAACTTGTGTGTTCCTTTTTCTGAAGAAGCTTTTCACTGAAAGCTAAATGTTTAACTGTCTTTTTGATGTCCCTGTCTGCAACTCAAGGTGTCATCTTTATGGTGAGTAGCAGTCTATCATTTCCTTATATTGTCAATATTACAACTGGAGTTTCCGTTGTTTGGTTCAGCAAAATTATTTTTTATGCTCACAGAAGAGACGAGGAAGAGCGCGCAAATGCCAGTATCAATGTCTTGAGCAAAATTGTCACTCCATGATCTGGACCATCAAACATCATGAAGCTCACAGATCTAGCTTATATTTCAAGAATATGTGTTCTTATGCATGTTACTGGAGTTGCGTGTCAAGTAATCTCACTGAAATGGTTAACAAGTTAGGACTTCCTTTCGGGTTCCTCACTTTCAGCTCTAATTACCTTTTCTGCCCTAAACTGATGAGCAATCTGTTGGTTCTGGAATACACTGCCAACAACAAAGCCCATGAGAGTATAGCATTGCATGAAAGGATGGCTTTACTAGATCAATTTCCTGTTCATATTACACAGTATTTTTATCATCACTTTTCAGACCAATTAAATGCTGTAATTTTATAGACAAATGTATTGAAAAAATCTGTCAGACTACTTCATCTGTTTTGAGTTTCAAACGAGAGGTTCTGTGCATGCTCACATTTTGATTTGAATTAAAGATACTCCTGCTTGTATACAGCTGCAGAAAATGTGTACATTGAGCAAGTGATGCATTGCAGTCTAGCAAAGAATGATAAGCAATTGCACCAACTGGTAAAGAATCATTACATACACAGTTATTGCAAGACTTGCAGGAAAGGGAATAAATCTGCAAATTGAAATTTCTTTTAGAACCCTGTGTGAATACAACAGTTCTGAAAATGTAGGACATCAAAATCAATAACATTCAGTTTGTCAACTGCACGTGAGAACTGGACAAGTCTGTGGTCAATTACTATAATCCTGACATTCTCAAGCTATGACAAGTGTAGTGTAACATGTTACTCTGATGAAGTGATGTGTTGCACAAGCATTTTTTTAACTAACAAATGATGACTGCCACTATAAAAAGTTTATTTTCGCAATGTATTAATCAACTGTTTGGATGTATCTTTTATTTATATGCATGTATCATGAGATGGATGGGTGCAGGGTATCTGCATGCTGAGATGATGCTAAACATCATACCATATTCACAGTATCTGCTGGTTGGGCATTTTATTCAGTGACATTGGTTCCTGTCTTGAAGATATGGTGTATGCCACAGAGGAAGAGTGACAATGCCTATGATGTCATGGGGACATGAGAAAACTTATGATGGAGATACATTCAAGTGACATCTGTTATTGGAGACAGAACATTTTTGGACTTTGCCCTTATCAATGTTTTTATGATGTTCTGCATAATTCAACAAATTTGTAATGCATAATTATTCCAAATAAGAGTACAATATATGAGATGCTGTTAATGGGGAGCCTCACATTTATTTTGAGAGTTGGATGTTTGATTGTACTTTTAACTTCAAGCAGTTACTCCAGCACTCAGAGAAAAGAAATTCAGTCAGAAGAGGTTGATGAGTGTGCTGAAATAATAAGGTGAGCAAGATTAAATAAAGGAAGTCTTGACTATGAATCACACTTTACTTCACTAGCCCCTATTGTGGTAAAGAACCACTGCATGTGGAAACTATGACAGGACCCAGAACAAATATATTTGAAAGAAATAAAATTCTCAAATTACAATAATAGTAAAAAGAAATTTAAAATTTTAAAGAGAATTGGTGAATTTTGAGTATGTTAATTTGTGGGAATTGGTATCTGTTGTCAATAGTAATGAAGATGAACAGCTAAAATTATGACATCTTGGGTCGTCGGGTGTTCTGCTGGATATCAGCGTCATACTTGCACGATATTTCGGTCACGTAGCTCGTAACCTTCATCAGGTGCGACCTGAGACTGCTCCTCGAGTGGACCTGGTCCAGTATTTATGCCTGTGGCCTTCCCCCTCCGCCAACGGCTGCAGGCGCTTCCTCTGTGGTCCACGCCCATTCCCTGCGACCTGCTGGAGCGTTGCTGCTCCGTTTTCCGTCCGCTGCGGTTCTAGGTGTTCCCTCTGCAGTCCGCGCCCACCAAACCCGCTCCTGGGGGTTTCATCTACGGTCTGGGGTACCAAGCGTTCCCCCTGTGGTCCGCGCCCGCTCACCACGACCTGTTGGAGCGTTTCCGTTCCGTTTTTCATCCGCTGCGACTCTGGATGTTCCCTCTGCAGTCCGCGCCCACCAGTCCCACTTCTGGGTGTTCCATCTTTGGTCTGGTGCGCCTGGCAGTCCGTCAGGGGCTCGTTTTCCATCTCCATGTTTCTGGTTCTTCTGTTTGTATAGTGTTTCAGCTGGCCCCGTTGCTCCTTTAACAATTCCAGACCCGGATCCCAGGCTCTGCTTAGCTGGTACCCTGTGTCACGGTTCATAAGATCGCCAGCCATTTTAATTTCTATCGATTCTCTTATAACACTGTCCCAAAATCTGGGTGTTTGTGCTAGAATCTTGGTATCCTCATACTTCATGGCATGATCTAGTTCTAGACAGTGTTCAGCAATGGCTGACTTAGTCACCTGTCTTAATCTAGTGTGCCTCTGATGTTCTTTGCACCTGATCTCCACAGTTCTTGTCGTCTGGCCAATGTAGGACATGCCACATTGACAAGGTATATTGTAAATCCCTGGTTTTCGTAACCCCAGGTCGTCTTTGACACTCCCCAGCAGTCCCCCGATCTTGTTGGATGGGCAGAAAACCCACTTGATATTGTGTTTACGGAGGATCCTACTGATTCTGGCAGAGATAGAGCCAGCATAGGGCAGATATGCCACCTTCTTTGCTTCATCTTGGTTTTCTTCAGGAACCTGTGGTATAGTGGCTGGTTGGAGTGCCCTCTCAATTTGTCTGGCCGTGTATCCATTCTTGGAGAAAACTGTTTTGAGACATTCTATCTCTATGGGTAGATTCTCTTGGTCTGACAGGGCACGTGCTCTGTGGACCAAAGTCTTCAGAACCCCATTCTTCTGTGCAGGGTAGTGACAGCTGCTGGCCTGCAGATATAAATCAGTGTGTGTTGGTTTTCAGTACACACTGTGGCCAATTGATCCATCTGCTTTCCTCTGGACTAGTACATCCAGAAATGGCAGCTGGCCATTCTTCTCCAGTTCCATGGTGAACTTGATATTAGGGTGGCATGAGTTAAGATGTTCAAGAAACTCATTAAGCCTGTCCATCCCATGTGGCCAGATCACGAAGGTGTCATCCACATACCTAAAGAAGCATGTGGGTTTTAGTGTGGCTGTCTCCAATGCCCTCTCCTCAAAACTCTCCATAAACATGTTGGCAACCACAGGGGACAGTGGGCTGCCCATAGCTACACCTTCAGTTTGCTCGTAATATTGGTTTCTGTACAGGAAATACGTGGATGTCAGTGTATGACTGAACAGGTCCAACAGAGCACCGTCAAATTTCTCTGCAATCAGTTCTAGTGAGTCCTTCAGGGGGACCCCGGTGAACAGCGATACCACATCAAAACGATATTTCGGTCACGTAGCTCGTAACCTTCATCAGGTGCGACCTGAGACTGCTCCTCGAGTGGACCTGGTCCAGTATTTATGCCTGTGGCCTTTCCCCTCCACCAACGGCTGCAGGCGCTTCCTCTGTGGTAGACCATAGATGAAACCCCCAGGAGCGGGTTTGGTGGGCGCGGACTGCAGAGGGAACACCTAGAACCGCAGCGGATGGAAAACGGAGCAGCAACGCTCCAGCAGGTCGCAGGGAATGGGCGCGGACCACAGAGGAAGCACCTGCAGCCGTTGGTGGAGGGGGAAGGCCACAGGCATAAATACTGGACCAGGTCCACTCGAGGAGCAGTCTCAGGTCGCACCTGATGAAGGTTACGAGCTACGTGACCGAAATATCGTGCAAGTACGACGCTGATATCCGGCAGAACACCCGACAACCCAAGATGTCATTAAATCGCCGGGAAAGCCTGAAGAGTTACAGCTGAAATTATGCTTCAGAGCATAAATCAACAGCTAGCACCACAAATAAAGAATTTAGAAGCTTTTCTGGTTTACAAGAAATGCACTGTTATTCTTATTTACAGTACAATATATGAGATGCTGTTAAGGAGAAGCCTCAAATTTATTTTGAGACTTTGGTGTTGGATTTGTAATCTTAACTTCCAGCAGTAGCAATGACATTTGAAGAAAATAACTATGATTGGAAGAGGCTGGCAAGTGTGCTGAAATAATAAGGTGAGCAAGATTAAATAACAGGAAATCTTGGCTCTCAATCAGACTTTACTTCACCACCTGATACCACGGTAAAGAATCAGCAGAACAATGCATGTGGTAACCATGACAGGACACAGAACAAATGTGGCTGGGATTAAATAAAATTGATGAAGTATAATAATAATAAATATAAATTTGAAATTCTAAATATAATTGCTGAAAGCCAGAATGAGATTTTCACTCTGCAGCGGAGTGTGCGCTGATATGAAACTTCCTGGCAGATTAAAACTGTGTGCCCGACCGAGACTCGAACTCCGGACCTTTGCCTTTCGTGGGCAAGTGGTAGAGCACTTGCCCGCGAAAGGCAAAGGTCCCGAGTTCGAGTCTCGGTCGGGCACACAGTTTTAATCTGCCAGGAAGTTTCATAATTGCTGAATTTTGAGTACACAGATTTGTGGGAGGTGATATCTCCTGTCAACAGTAATGAAGATCAACAGCCAAAATTATGCTGAAGTCCATAAATCAACTGCTAGCACTGCAAATCAAGAATTTTCAAGCGGTTTTGGAACACAATGAACAATTATTAAATCCTGTGACTACAATTATGATGAAGAAGAAAATGATTAGTCAATGAGTCAAAAGATGTCGACTAAGGCTATGGAGGTCTTTTAGTAGCAGTCACAGATCACAGCTCCAGCTTATCGATCTACATTGGTGGCAGTATCGACAGCTCAGTCACAGTTGGTGAAGCATCGACCTACACACTGTTCCAGCTTCCTGTTGGCATCTATGTGCAACAAGAGTTTGGTGAACTGTATGCAGTAAAACTTGATTGGTTTCCAAAAGCTCTTTTTCTTTTTTTTTTCAATTAGACACATATTATTGTAGATGTTGCATGCCAGTCTTGACAAGAAAAATTAATTCAGATGTCCCAGTGTGGTCTGAGACATTTAGTGAACAGTTAACTAATGATACAAAAAATAAATAAAAGCAATAAACATGACATTAAAACAAACAAACTATACACTAGAACAGCATATATCTAAGTCACATAGGGAAAAGCAGGAGATACAGATGAAACTTCCCACCTTACCAGATTAAATAAATTCAGAAGTATTGAAACAACATGATTTCGTCTGAAAGGAAGTAAGAGCAATTTAAACAATTAAAGGATTTTAACAAGCAGGAATTTAAAATAATACACAAACAAATGTCACCCACTCAAGTAAGATTGAGACCATTGGAACAAAGCAAAGATTCAGATGTAACTGCACTAGACTTGTTACTTTGGAGGAATGTGTAGTTGACTTAGTCAGTAATGAAGTACAGGAAAGAATCAAATCTTCTGTAGACAGACATCACTCTAGTTTGGAACAGGGAGTGAACTCCAGAAAATTTGAAATGACTTAACTAAAACTAAGGGAGCAGATATTGAGCAAACATTTGTGTGTCTGTGGGAGAGCACTAAAGTACAAGGGTTGGAACTTTAATAGTGGCAACTATTTATTTACAGCTCATACAAAATAGACATGTGTTCCAAAGTTTACTGACCTTCAAAGTAGTCACCAGCATTGTGTATAACCCGTTGCCAGAGATGTCGAAGTCATAGGATACTCTTAGCAGTGCCAGTTGTGTTGACAGTTCAAGCGTCATGGTCTATTGCCCTACAAATTTGAAGTAGTTCTGAAGCTAATGCTGTGAAGTGTTTCCTTCAGTTTAAAAATTGAGTTTAACTCACAAGGGCTTAAATCAGGCAAGTGCAGTAGGTGGTATAGCACTTAGCAGCCCCATCAGTCAAACAAATCAGCACACAAGCAGGCACACACGATCTCCAACTCCAGCATCTCAAGCGGAAACACAGCATCACATGGGATTCAAGCAGTGATACAGAGGGGATGTGGAAGGGGCAGGGGTAGTAGCATGTGGGTGGGAAGAGAGATGGACACTGTCTAGTGGAGTATGCAGGGACTAGACTGCCAACAGGTGCAGTGTCAGAAGGTTGTGGGGCAGGGAGGTGGGGAAAAAACGAGCAAAGAAGGAGAGGAATGGGGAAAGACAGATGGATGCATTGGGAGATGACTGCAAATAAACAGGGTGAGAGACAAGAATGGGGAGAAGATGACAGGACAGAGGGGGTGGAAACTGTTGGGTGTGGGGACAGTATGTTACTGTCGGTTGAGGCTGTGATAATTACAGGAACAGAGAATGTGTTCCCAGAATGAGATTTTCACTCTGCAGTGGATTGTGCACTGATATTAAACTTCCTGGCAGATTAAAACTGTGTGCCGGGCCGAGACTCGAACTTCCCAGTTCGAGTCTCGGCCTGGCACACATTTTTAATCTGCTAGGAGAATGTGTTGTAAGGATAACTCCCTCTGCGTAGTTCAGAAAAGCTGGTGGTCAAGGGAAGGACCCAGATGGCTTGAGTAGTGAGGCAGCAATTGAAATCAAGTGTGAAACTTCCTGGCAGATTAAAACTGTGTGCCCGACCGAGACTCGAACTCGGGACCTTTGCCTTTTGCGGGCAAGCGCTCTACCACCTGAGCTACCGAAGCACGACTCACGCCCGGTACTCACAGCTTTACTTCTGCCAATATCTCGTCTCCCACCTTCCAAACTGCCCGTGAAAGGCAAAGGTCCCGAGTTCGAGTCTCAGTCGGGCACACAGTTTTAATCTGCCAGGAAGTTTCATATCAGCGCACACTCCGCTGCAGAGTGAAAATCTCATTCTGAAATCAAGTGTGTTTGCATGTTATGCCACAGGTGGCCTACTTTCCTCTTGGGCACAGCTTGTTGGTGGCCATTCATCCTGCTGGATAGCTGGTTGGTAGCCACACCAATACAAAAAGGTGTCCAATGATTGCAGCAGAGCTGGTAAAGAACATGGCTGCTTTTACAGGTGGCCCAGCCCTTGATGGGGTAGGATGAACCTGTCACAGGGCTGGGATAGGAAGTGCTGAGTGGGTGGATAGGGCAGGTTTTGTACCTGGGTCTTCCACAGGGAAATGATCCTTGTGGTAAGGGGTTGGTATTAGGAGTGGCATAGGGATGGACAAGGATGTTGTGGGAGTATGGGCAGACAATGGAACACCACTTTAGGAGGGGTGGGAAGTATCTCGGGTAGGATGCCCCTCATTGCAGGGCATGATGATACGTATCCAAAGCCCTGGCGAAGGATGTGGTTCAGTTGTTCCTGTCCACGGTGGTACTCAGTGACAAAGGGTACCCTCCTTTCCTTGCTGGTTTTTGGTGGTGATGGGAGGAGTGGGGTTGTGAGGGTAAATGGCATGGGAGATCTGTTTGCGGACTAGGTCTGGGGGATAGTGCCTATCTGTGAAAGACTTGATGAGACCCTCAGCATACTGAGCAAGGGAGTTTTTCTCACTGCAGATACACTGTCCCCAGGTAGCCAGACTATATGGGAGGGATTTTTTGGTGTGAAAGGGTTGACAGCTGTCCAAATGCAGGTACTGTTGGCAGTTGGTAGGTTTAGTGTGGACGGAGGTGCAGATGGAGCCATCAGAGAGGAGGAGGTCAACATCTGGGAAGGTGGTACTGGGTTGAATAGGACCACATGAAGCTGATGGGAGAGAAGGTGTTGAGCTTGCGAAGGAATGAAGATAAGCTATCTTGACCCTGGGTCCAGATCATAAACATATCATCTATGAACTTGAAGCAGACTAGGGATTTTGTGTTTTGGGAGGCTATGAAGGTCTCCCCTAGATGACCCATAAAAAGGTCAGCATAGGAAGGATGGGCATGCCCACAGTTGTGCTGTGGATGTGTTTATATACGTTCCCTTCAAATGAGAAGTAGTTATGGGTTAGCATAAAGTTAGTGGCGTGTATGAGAAATTAGGTTGGGGGTTTGGAATCTGAAGGACATTGGGAAAGGTAGTGTTCAATAGTGGTAAGACCATGGACATGAGCGATGTTGGCTTACAGGGCGGTGACATCAGCAGTGACGAGTAGGGATCCAGGAGGTAAAAGGATAGGGATGGTGGAGAGTTGGAGGAGGAAGTGGTTTGTGTCTTTGACATGGGAGGCTAGATTACGGGCAATTGGTTAGAGGTGTTGGTCAATGAGTGCCGAAATTATTTCAGTGGGGACACAATAAACAGCCACAATGGGGCATCCAGGATTGTTGGGTTTGTGGATTTTGGGGAGCATGCAGAAGGTGGGTGTGCAAGGTGTCATAGGAGTGGGGAGAGAAACGGATTCAGGGGAGATGTTCTGGGAAGGGCCTATGGCTTTAGGCAGGGATTGGAGTTTGTGTTGGACTTCTGGAATGGGATCACTTTGGCAAAGTTTGTAGGTGGATAAAACTGTTATCAAGTCTATTACCTGTAGAAGATGTAAGGTTTATTAGTCGCGTATGCTGCATAATTTTAACATGCTACTTTATGTAGATGCTTGGTACTTAGTAGCAACAAGTGTACGGTTTGATGAAAGAGTCAGACTCAATTTTATGTGTCTGGTGCCCAGTTCCTGGTGGGGGTTTTGTTGTTTAATACTGAGGACTCCATAAGGCATGTCTGATGCAATGGGCCTCTCAAAAACCAGTATCTGAATTAGATGCATATTTATTAAGTTCAATAATGGTTAAGATTTTACGATTTCCTTTACTTACTCTTATATACTTACCTGAGACAATGAAATTATCTTTACAGTTATTTGTTTATCACTGGAGGAAAAGAATAGTGGTAAGGGGAATTTGGGTCACTGCATAATGCATATTAATTCCTGTAATTATTAGACTAGGATTTAATGTTGAACAAGACTTTATTATAGAAGAGGAATTTTTCCTAATGTTTAGGCCACATTATGCTAAGTGTGCTTACATAATTATTGGTTTTACAAATGAAAGTACATGTTACTTAGACTTAATCTTAAACTCAATTACTTGGTACTAATTGAAGTTTTTCAGCACAGTTTGTTATGTAGGTCCACAAAAAGTTATAGGGATTCCACATCTAACAGCTGTTTTCTTAGTAAACACGTCAAGTGGAAAAGAAAAAGGTCCCTATAATATAGGTATGATCAAAAGACATGCATCATAAGAAAAATCTCTTAGAGCTAACATAATTTTACATTAGAATGCAGCAACAATATAAATTATAGAAAATACAAACCTGTAGACAACAAATAGACTAGAGAGCCTCAAGGAGTTCTTTCTATTTTTAAGTGGAGCTGGACACTAGCACCATTACTTTTGATGGGGGATGGGTATCAAGGAGGACATGCCCTCAGGTTTGCAGGGAGGTACTCTAGTAAGTTGCAAAATAGAAAGTTCTTTACTTCACTCTTTTACTCCACTACATTGTCTACCTAAAATTTAATGTGCTCTTGTAGGTTGTTGAATAGGTGTCTCCCAATGCATCTGACTCCTTTATGTACAATGTCAGATCATGAGATCGCCGTAAAAATTGTTTTTGAGCCCAGTGCTATAATCATGCTATTCACAATATTTTATGAAAAGAGTAATGTTGGTAATGTCAAAGGACATTAATGAATATATGCATTGTGATGTAGTTGATCAAAACTTGGAAATGATGAATGAAACTAGTCAAACTTGTTTTGAAGGCAAGACATTTTATAGTCTGGTGAGCCATGACTGTGGAAATACTTCTTGATAAATGAAGAACCAGAACAGTTGTTAAATGATCCTTTATTGAAACAACTGGTTTCACAGCTTGCAGTTACATCCTCAGGTGTAAATAATCAATTCATAGAGAAGCAAGACTGAGAATCAGAACTTTTTTTTTTTTTTTGACCTTATTATGTGTACCTGAGTATGCAGCTATAAGCTGCAAAAGCAGTTGCCTCAATAATGGATCATTTAACAGCTGTTGTGCTACTTCATTTATCAAGATTATTTTCAAAAACTTTTCTTAACAACTACAGACCAGCTGCTAAGTAAGTGTTCAAACTTAAATTATCTACCCCTGACAGGCAAAGAGAGTTCCTGTAATTTTCTGTAATTTTAAGGCTATCTTTGATCAGTTCATTATTTACCTTTAAAGAAATGTGTTCATTTTCTTGATTTATCTATTTTGTCTCATTCTACTATGTTGAAAATAGTTATTGTCTTGTCACTGGAGTGGTTTATTTTTTTCATTGAAAATGCATACATTTTAATACTCTTGCTGACTTTCTTTAGAATTTTACAGTACAGTTTATAATATGATTTAACCTTGTCATCCCCTGTCTCTTTTTGTGTCAAGTAGAGTCTTCTCTTAGTTTTGCATAGTATTCTTATCCCTCTTGTTATCCAGGGTATAGGTGCATTTAATACACTTCCACCAATTATTTTCTTATGAAAACAGCTTTCAAAGTAGTTTAAGACTAAGCTCTAGTGCACATTATAACTTTATTTATAATGTGTTGTGCAAATTTTTCCACACTGCATTTCACAAATTCTTCTAGAATTCCTCTATACCTATCTCATTTATTACATATATACTTTTTCCAGCTTCTTTTATTTATGTCATGCTCTTTGATACTGAACATCAGTAGTTGACTGTTGAGGCCTGAGAGGCCATTAATGTGGGTGTCACACTTTGACTTTTCAATCTCATTTCATCTACACTCCTGGAAATGGAAAAAAGAACACATTGACACCGGTGTGTCAGACCCACCATACTTGCTCCGGACACTGCGAGAGGGCTGTACAAGCAATGATCACACGCACGGCACAGCGGACACACCAGGAACCGCGGTGTTGGCCGTCGAATGGCGCTAGCTGCGCAGCATTTGTGCACCGCCGCCGTCAGTGTCAGCCAGTGTGCCGTGGCATACGGAGCTCCATCGCAGTCTTTAACACTGGTAGCATGCCGCGACAGCGTAGACGTGAACTGTATGTGCAGTTGACGGACTTTGAGCGAGGGCGTATAGTGGGCATGCGGGAGGCCGGGTGGACGTACCGCCGAATTGCTCAACACGTGAGGCGTGAGGTCTCCACAGTACATCGATGTTGTCGCCAGTGGTCGGCGGAAGGTGCACGTGCCCGTCGACCTGGGACCGGACCGCAGCGACGCACGGATGCACGCCAAGACCGTAGGATCCTACGCAGTGCCGTAGGGGACCGCACCGCCACTTCCCAGCAAATTAGGGACACTGCTGCTCCTGGGGTGTCGGCGAGGACCATTCGCAACCGTCTCCATGAAGCTGGGCTACGGTCCCGCACACCGTTAGGCCGTCTTCCGCTCACGCCCCAACGTCATGCAGCCCGCCTCCAGTGGTGTCGCGACAGGCGTGAATGGAGGGACGAATGGAGACGTGTCGTCTTCAGCGATGAGAGTCGCTTCTGCCTTGGTGCCAATGATGGTCGTATGCGTGTTTGGCGCCGTGCAGGTGAGCGCCACAATCAGGACTGCATACGACCGAGGCACACAGGGCCAACACCCAGCATCATGGTGTGGGGAGCGATCTCCTACACTGGCCGTACACCACTGGTGATCGTCGAGAGGACACTGAATAGTGCACGGTACATCCAAACCGTCATCGAACCCATCGTTCTACCATTCCTAGACCGGCAAGGGAACTTGCTGTTCCAACAGGACAATGCACGTCCGCATGTATCCCGTGCCACCCAACGTGCTCTAGAAGGTGTAAGTCAACTACCCTGGCCAGCAAGATCTCCGGATCTGTCCCCCATTGAGAATGTTTGGGACTGGATGAAGCGTCGTCTCACGTGGTCTGCACGTCCAGCATGAATGCTGGTCCAACTGAGGCGCCAGGTGGAAATGCATGGCAAGCCGTTCCATAGGACTACATCCAGCATCTCTACGATCGTCTCCATGGGAGAATAGCAGCCTGCATTGCTGCGAAAGGTGGATATACACTGTACTAGTGCCGACATTGTGCATGCTCTGTTGCTTGTGTCTATGTGCCTGTGGTTCTGTCAGTGTGATCATGTGATGTATCTGACCCCAGGAATGTGTCAATAAAGTTTCCCCTTCCTGGGACAATGAATTCACGGTGTTCTTATTTCAATTTCCAGGAGTGTATGAAAGTGTTGTCAATGTATCAGTGTTGGTGGTTCTCATTATCCTTGTCACAAATTGAACAAGGAGATTTAAATTATATGAAATGGCCAGTGATTTGAGTATTGCTCTAGGACAGGTATGCTCTAAAAATTTAAATTAAAATCTATACTCAACATGATCTCATTCTGCTTGGCAGTCAAGAAACTTAATAATGCAGCTTTTGTTTCATAAATAATTCAAAATTACTTCTGTTAATATAGTGACCATTATTCATGACTTTCTTTGAAAATCTATTTGTACATGACAACTTTCATAAAACTGATCACTGCAGAATTTATGTGTATCAATGTTTTAATATTTATCTCTCTCCCCAAAGTAGGCAACAGTTCCTTCCTTTACCCATACCAGGCTGGCAGTAACTGGATGCTGAGTTACATCCCTCCATTTTCCGCATCCTCATATCTGCTTGTCAAATGCTGTTGCGCAAAACATATTATGAGGGCTGTTGCAAAGAAAAGGTTATAGCAAAACTGTGGATATAGCTGAAAAATAATCACCAGAGGCCTCAGTACAACTATCCTATAGTTTTACAAGCTGGATTCCGTTTTCTCAGAATTCCTGTGGCTGTGACAAGAGCCAGTCTTCCATTATGTTCTTCAGTTAATCATCCAAGCTGAAGCCCTTCCCTTTGAGATGAATTTTTAGTGGACCAATCATATGGAAATCACTGGATGACATGTCCAGACCATAGGGCAGAATCCTAAGCTGCTCTCACTTGAACTTGGCCATTACACTTTTTGTGAGCTTGGAGATGTGTGGACATGCACTATCATGGAGCAGAATGACCCTCCATGAGCACCTCAGGTCATTTGCTCTTAATTGGCTTGCATAGGCTAAGGGGTGTCACACAGTACATGTCAGTGGTAATGGCTTTTCATGCTCGAGGAACTCAATGAGCATCGGATCTTGGATGCTGAAAAAGATGTTGTGCATCACCTTTCCTGCTGAGGGCACAGCTTTCAATGTTTTTGGAGGAGGCAAGGATACATGCTTCCATTGCACACTGTCCCACTTCGTCTCTGGGTCGCTGTGATGGCACGAGCTCTCATCACCGGTGATGATCTGATACAGGAAAGCAGGATCTTCATGATATCAGAACAGGTGTTGCAAAGCTATCCCATACATAGTTCCTGTTGTGATTCACTGAGCTTCTACAGAACCCACTTGATGCACACCTTTCTTAACCCAATCTGTTGTGCACAGTTGTCCAGACTGTTCCAACTCTGGCCCGCACCATCACTGCAAGCATTTGCATTGTCACACACCAATCACTTCTCACCAGGTCAGTCGCCTTTTCAATAAGTTCAGCTGTGATTACCATGTTTACCTGGCCTGGTCTTGGGTTGTCACTCTGATATTCCCACCCTTCATGAAGATGCACTCCACTTCCTCATTGGCTTGTCAGACACACAGTCTCATCCATATACAGCCACGATCCGGCAATGAATATTGCCTGGTTTAACACATTCCACATTCAGATGCAAACACCATGATCTCCTCATACACACTGCTATGTTAAATGGGCAGAACACACAGCTACCTGTTTCTCTCCCATGTCTCGAGCTCACCCATGCGCGTCACCACACCGGACATTACATTCGCATCCCTAGATGTTTCACTAAGTTATCTCAAAGTGGCATACGCAAATTTAAATTAGTTTGGTTGTTATGATGTTTTGTGCCTTTCCATTTGAATGCTCCCTATACGTCTACATCATTTGCAGGCTACAATTCATTTAAAGAAGTCAGACATTCTTGATTTTATTATTAACTCTCTAATACTTTGACATAATATGCAGTATCCTATTTACTATCACATATTTTAGGCACAAAATATTCAATTGTATTACTTCTTTTAATGCTGAATGAAACAATGGAAAATCCGGGATGGAATAATAACAATAATAATAAAAATATTATGAAAAAGATAGAGTACTGCTCACCATATAGTGGAGACACTGAGTCACAGGCAGGCACAACAAAAAGACTGCTAAACAAGTAAGCTATCACAAGATAGGCCTCCTTCTGAATTAGACAAAATACACACACATTCGTGCAGTGACAACTCACACACACAACCACTGTCTCTGGCTGCCAAACTCATTGACAAGATGAGCGAGTTGATAGATGTGATCGGTGTGTCACATTGCAGATGTTGGCAGTGTTGGCGGGAGGCAGTGTGGGAACAGTGTGGCCATTTGTGCACAACAGGTTGGATTACTGGAAGATGTGGATTCCAAAGAATCTCAGCAAACTGCAAAAGGAAATGTGTATGGTCCTAGCATCGAACGCTTCTTTCTGATATCATGAAGATCCAACTTTCGAGGATCAGATCATCCTTGGTGATGAGAGCTGGTGCCAGCACTTTGAGCCAGAGACAAAGCAGGACAGCATGTAATGGAAGCATGCATCCACACCTCTCCCCAAAAAATTGAAAGTTGTGCTCTCAGTAGGCAATTTGATGCCCACCACCTTTTTCAACATCTGAGATCTGAACTCATTGAATTCCACGAGCACCAGAAAAGACACTCTGCAGCCCATACAGAGTCCATCATGAACAAACAAGTGTGATGTCCATGGATTTAGAAATTCTGCTCCAAGATAATACACATCCACATATCTGCAAGCTCACACAAAGTGTAATGACCAAGTTCAAGTGCAAGCAGCTTGTGCATCTACCCTTCAGCCGGGATTCACCCTGTGATTTGTGTGTCTTTAGCCTATGAAAAAAATGACTCAAAGGGAAGGGCTTCAGCTTGGATGATGAACTGGAGGATACAGTGGAGGGCTGGCTCCTGTTACAGCAAATGTAATTCTCGGAACAGGAAATCCTTTGGCACATGACACAATGGGATAGTTAAACTGAGGCCTCTGGTGATTACTTTTGAATAAAGGCTTCAGTTATACCCACAGTGTTGTTTCATACCTTTTCTGTTGAACACCCTTCATAATATCTGTATCTCAACAGCATTTTGACAACATATGTAGGAATGCTGAAAATGGAGGGATGTAACTTAGCATCCAGGTACTGCAGGTCAGGCACAGAAAAAGGAAAAGCTGCTGCTTACCTTGGGAAGAGACATAAATATTAAAACATTGTTATACATAAATTTTTCAGTAATCATCATTTGTAAGGTTGACATGCACAAGTAGTTTTTCAGCAAAAGTCAGAAATAATAGTTAGAATATACACTATAGTAATTTTGAATTATTTATGAAATAAAATGATGCATTATTAAGTTTCTTGACTTCCAAGCAGAATTAGATAATGTTGAGTGGAGTATTTAATTTAAATTTTTAGAGCGTACCTATTCTAGAGTAATACTCGAATCACTGGTCATTTCATATAATTTAACTCTCCTCATACAATTTGTGACAAGGATAATGAGAACCAGCAACACTGCTACATTGGCAACACATTCGCAGATGGAATGTGATTGAAAAGTCATAGTGTGACTCCCACATTAATGGCCTCTCAGGCCTCAACAGTCAACTACTGATGTTCAGTACCAGAGAGCATGACATAAATAAAAATAACTGGAAAAAGTATACGCATAATAAATGAGAAAGGTATAGAGGAATTCCAGAAAAATTTCTGAAATACAGTGTGGAAAGATTTGCACAACACATTATAAATAAAGAATGTAATTTATTCTATAGGATACTCTTAGACTACTTTGAAAGCCATTTTCGTAGGAAAACAATGGGTGGAAGTATATTTAATGCCCCTTAACCCTGGATAACAAGCAGGATCAGAATATTATGCAAAACTAAGAGAAGACTCTACTTGACACCTTGACACCAAAAGAGACGGGATGACAAGGTTAAGTCATATTACAAACTGTACTATAAAATTCTAATCAAAGTCAGCAAGAGTATCAAAATGTATGCACCATCAATGAAAAAATAAGTCTCTCCAGCAGCAAGATAATAACTATTTGGAACATAGTAAGCCAGCCAGTGTGGCCAAGCAGTTCTAGGTGCTACAGTTTGGAACTGCTCGACCGCTATGGTCGCAGGTTCGAATCCTGCCTCGGGTATGGCTGTGTGTGATGTTCTTAGGTTAGTTAGGTTTAAGTAGTTCTAAGTTCTAGGGGTCTGATGACCTCAGAAGGTAAGTCCCATAGTGCTCAGAGACTACTTCTTCTTCTTCTTCTTCTTCTTTTTTTTTTTTTTTTTTTTTTTTTTTTTTTTGGATCATAGTAAAATGAGACAAAATAAATAAATCAAGAAAATGGACACATTTCTTTAAATGTGGACAATGAACTGATCAAAGATAGCCTTAAAATTCCAGAAATTTCCCTGTCAGGGGCAGATAATTTAAGTTTGAACACTTCCTTAACAATTTAGCCTACAGTTGCTAAGCAAAGTTTTTGAAATCAATATTGATAAAAGAAGAAGCACAGCAGCTGTTAAATGATCCATTACTGAAACAACTGCTTGTGCACCTTATAGCTGCATACTCAGGTATACATAATCAGTTCATACAAAATCCAGACTGATGTTACATGGGCAACCGAACATTCTGATTCTATAAGGGTTTTTACTGTGTGAACCATGATACCCTAATGCAAAAGTAAAAAGATTATGGAATAGTAGGCACAGCAGGTTCATGGTTTCTGTTTTCTCTGAATGACAGAAAGCAGTGTGTATTGGTTCCACATCAACTCCATATCATTAGGCACTGAGAATGTGAAGCAATCAGACATAATGTACCACAAGGGGTCTCTGTTATTTCAGGTAAACACACATGGTTGTCCACTTGCAGTTTCATTAAGACGCAAATTTTATATTTTTTACAGATGATATACAAATATAGGAGTAGAACAACAATATAAGTCTCCTTGCAGGAAAGACAGCCAATGAAAAATTCTAAAACATCAGATGGTTCAAGGCAGATGGATTATTATTGAATTTTTTCATGACTCAGTACGTACTGTTCAGTACTTCTCACAGAACTCCACAAACTATAAAAGTAAGTTTTTCAAGCAATGAAATACATGAAATACAAAGTGTTAAATGTTTGAGACTACAGATAGATCACAGCTTCAAGTGAAAAACCCAGTGCCTAGAATTAGAGAAGAGCTTTGGTTCAGCTACATTTGCAATATGTGTGGCTACTGCTATAGGTGATGTAACAAAAGAAGAAACTAGTTTATTCTGCATATTCACCATTGAGTTATGGAATCATTTTCTAGGGAAATTCAAGTTACAGAATGTAGAGTTATGTTGTAACAATTATATGTGGTGTTAGTTCAAGAACATCCTGTGGCACAGCTGTCTTGCCAGTTCCATACACTCACAACCCACTCCGGCCATCTGCTAAAGCAGTGTCACCCCTCATGCAGCACTTCAATTCACAGCTGTTGATCTTGCCACGAGTCAGGACACTTCACCACTGTGGTTGCTGACTACCAATGTGGAACAATAGCTGCCCCTAGCACGGCTTCCACCGACCAGTCATGGTCCATCCCTTGTAGCATCAACTTTGGTTGCTGCTCCATACCTGTGCTGTGAGAAACTGGCCACGTTGCAATGATGCTGGTGCTTTTGCTATGCTGCAAGGTGTCTGCACTATGATGTCTTTACACCTGAAATGCAATCACCGGGGATATTGTGTTTTTATGTCGCACTCTTGTGCAGACTATAAATCTCACTTTGTGTGCCTTAGTATGGATATTGTAAGTGTGGATGTAGTGTGGTGAACACTGGGACAAGGCAACTATTTCTCCTACTCCACTGTTTCTAATTGCCATGCCTGGCTAGTGCATTCGCATCTTGAGTGAGTGACTGATTTACATTTTGAACCTGAGGCCATTTTGTGATGAAGCAAGCTGGGATCTCTTTACTTCCTCTCTTGTTTTGTCATCTGCCTCCTTAAATTCATTTTATTTTCATTTTGCCTAATTACCATTGACATATGTGAGTATAAGCTAAATTTCCATAGAAGAGAAAGGCTGGCCCTCAGTCTTAAGAAATCTAAGATCCAATTTTGTGCTTAGTTTTGTATATGTAATCAATTTCCTAGTTTATTTTGACTATTCCTAGTTAATATCTTTTGTTATGGGGTGAAATCAGTAATTGTTTCGTGACTTAAATGCTATTATTGACTTACACACAAATATGAATTCAATAATAATTATAAACATTTGGAAGAAGAACTACTAAGATTCTTTAAGTATTTATTTGGCTCCATTCGAAAACATGTTAGCAAAGCCAGCCCTTCATTAATTCCAATTAATTACCAGGTTTGTCAAAAGTATTGTTTGTATAACTATATCTGTTAATTTCATTATTTAAACAAGTAATTTGGCCTAGTGTTTGTGGTAGAAGTAACTGTTTAAAAGGAGGAATTTTTCTAAATCTTCAGTTGATTGAATGAGTTATGTTTTAATTGTAATTTCTGTAACTTATACATCGAACAATGTGTAGTTTCAGTGCTTATTATTGTGAGGCTATCTAAAGGCCCAAGATCAGTCAGTCCATGGCTGATTTTCAGACGTGAAGTCTGTATCAGTTAGAGTACTGTGTCAACTGAACAGTGGAATTAGTGTAACACCAATAGACCATGTGTTAAAACAATGACAGTGTCTGTTCAGTTTGTTTGAGAAATAGAGAACTGTGTGGTTAGGTATTTACTGCTCACAGATGTTCAACAGCAAACTATTGTAGCAGTATGCTGATGTTTGCCTGGAAACTATTAATGAGGCTTATCAAAAGTTAACCAATAGTAAACTGGCCATATAACTGTGTAATATTGGGGGGGGGGGGGGGGGTTGTGAACAGTGGCAGTAGTCAGTGGACTTCCACCCCCCCCCCTCCCCCCCACCCATTTTTCAGCCAGTATAACAATGCAGTACATCGACACCGAGGACTACCAACAAAGAAATAAAGCAGGCGAACGTCACAATTTTTGTTACCCCAGCCATGTGTGGACCTGACCTTTCATGTTCGTAACTTCACATGTTACTCAATTGAGTAGAGTAAGGAACATTCCTATAGCCTTACAGAGAACTTTAAAGAAACTGTGTATTTTGACAATTACTTCTCAGTGCAAATATTTATTAATGTTTTCTGACATTACCAACAGTACTCTTTTCATAAAATAATGTGAATACCATGAATATAACACTAGGCTCAAAAACAACTTGCCGCTTAGAGTGACTGAGCGGTTTGAGGTGCCATGTCATGGATTGTGCGGCCCCTCCCGCCAGAGGTTTGAGTCCTCTCTCGGGTATGGGTGTGTGTGTTGTTCTTAGCATAAGTTAGATTAAGTACTGTGTAAGTATAGGGACTGATGACCTAAGCAGTTTGGTCCCTTAGTAATTCACACACATTTGAACATTTTTGAAAAACAACTTTTACAAAGACCTCAAGTGTTGATACTAGTAAACAAAGGAGTCAGATAAATTGCTAGACATGTATTTATCAACATATAAGAGCACATTAAATGTTACATAGACAATGTAGTGCAGTGTAAGAATGAATTACAAAACTTTCTATTTGGCACCTTACAAGGGTGGCAGTTATAAGAGTTGAGGGCTATGAAAGGGAAGCAGTGCTTGGGAAGGGAGTGAGACAGGGATCCAGCCTATCCCCGATGTTATTCAATCTGTATATTCAGCAAGCAGTAAAGGAAACAAAAGAAAAATTCAGAGTAGGTATTAAAGTCCATGGAGAAGAAATAAAAATGTTGAGGTTTGCCGATGACATTGTAATTCTGTCAGAGACTGCAAAGGACTTGGAAGAGCAGTTGAACGGAATGGACAGTGTCTTGAAAGGACGGTACAAGATGAACATCAACAAAAGCAAAACGAGAATAATGGAATGTAGTCGAATTAAGTCGGGTGATGCTGAGGGAATTAGATTAGGAAATGAGACACTTAAAGTAGTAAAGGAGTTTTGCTATTTGGGGAGCAAAATAACTGATGGTTGTCAAAGTAGACAGGATATAAAATGTAGACATGACAATGGCAAGGAAAGCGTTTCTGAAGAAGAGAGATTTGTTAACATCGAGTATAGATTTAAGTGTCAGGAAGTCATTTATGAAAGTATTTGTATGGAGTGTAGCCATGTATGGAAGTGAAACATGGACAATAAATAGTTTGGACAAGAAGAGAATAGAAGCTTTCGAAATGTGGTGCTACAGAAGAGTGCTGAAGATTAGATGGGTAGATCACATAACTAACGAGGAGGTATTGAATAGAATTGAGGAGAAGAGGAGTTTGTGGCACAACTTGACAAGAAGAACGGACCGGCTGGTAGGACATGTTCTGAGGCATCAAGGTGTCACAAGTTTAGCATTGGAAGGCAGTGTGGAGGGTAAAAATCGTAGAGGGAGACCAAGAGATGAATACACTAAGCAGATTCAGAAGGCTGTAGGTTGCAGTAAGTACTGGGAGATGAAGAAGCTTGCACAGGATAGAGTAGCATGGAGAGCTGCATCAAACCAGTCTCAGGACTGAAGACAACAACAACAACAAGGGTTCCTATCTGCAAAACCTTTCATACTGTCTTCTGAGTCTCGAGAGAAGTTGTGCGTAAAATGACTACAAAAATTATTTCTCAGCATTTGTTACAATAATTTTCACTACTCAACTTTATATCACTTTGATTGTTCCACATTTTGTATCTATTAAATCAATGATGACCAGTTCCAGTTTTCAGATTAAATGAGCTGTACAAACAGGCCCCTGCGTCCCATCATCCATCAGTTTGGTATTGATAGGATATTCACAGTCACAGTCAATTTTCTATACAACAAACACAAGACAACTGTGGCTGCAGTTTATGTAAACAGTTCTGTATTACATCTTTGAAATCACAACTCAATGTGGCAAATATTTACATTGTCAATCTGATTTCGAACATTTACGCATTAGTTGAGATGAGAAATCATGAACTGCACCACAAGTAACTGGTGGAAACTAATCTCTTTATAGAATCATATGGATACACTGGGAGTATGAGTGGCAGCACTAGACTTCTCTACATGGTGTCACTCAGTTACTAAATGAGTACAAACTCAGGACACATTTTAGCAAGATCCTGCCCAGCCATGCTTTCCCAAATATTCACATAGATGTTGCCCACATAACTTCTGTTTGTGGACATTTACAGATATATTAGCAAGTTAAGAATGGTACACAGACTCCTAACACATAGATATTACCTCAATGTCGACTTTTTATACAGTGTGAAACGAGTGATTACTGAGAACAGATTTTCATCTGGAGACCACTTGTAAGCTTTCAGAAAATGGACTGAAGATTCTGTAGTTTGTTTGCCCATATAGAGACTAGTGCTGAACATACTGTGATTTTGGAAACTAAACTGGTGTGCCAAGTATCACAGCTCAGTCAAACTTGGACCATACATAGAGAGAACTACTGCACTATAGTGCAGAATGTAATGGAAAGAACTACACAGCAAGACAAACAGCTACAGCACTTTTATTCATAGATAGTAATAACACTGAATCCATCACATTTTATGGGGTTCTCCTGGAAAAAGAACAGGATGTAGTTCTTAGTAAGGTATGTAACTATCACAGGTGGCAATGCATGCTCTGGAGCATGCTCCCATGCTGGCCACAAGGTTGGTAAGGTGGTTGTGGTACCATGTCTACCAACATGGTTTACTACTAATGGATGGTCATCGGTGCAAGTGTACATGTTGCAATATACTTCCCCAATGCAATGTGATTTATAGTCATGTGAAGGTGCATGCCTGCTCATTTGCCAAAGATTCCCTCCTTCCAAGAGATCAACCACCTGCACTGTTCAGTGTGATTGCACACAAAAATGAATATTATAAATTTCTTAGTGGTTTAATGGAGTAGGTTACAACTGTTCTTTTACATTACATTTCTGATGCACCTGATGATGGGGCTAAGACCCTGAAACCATGGTACTGTGTGGTGACTTCTGTCATTTAAGACTTCGCTCAATAAAACTATTTGTAACTGTGGTGGATTTGTTTACCATGAACATGTTTCCCATGAATAATAATTTATGCTGTTTGATACCTAGCTAGCATGTTGTGACCTATTTTACTTATCAGAATCTATGTCATGCCTACTTGCTGCCCTATGGAAAATTTAGTAAGAAATATTTGCAATTTAAGGTCATCTGCAAGTACATAAACATTATCCCATGAAACAGCAGCCATTTTATGCTAAGAGTTTGAAGTTTTGTGTTTGCATCATGAAATCAAAGAATTATACAAGAAAAAACATTACGTTAAGGGCCAATTCTATTTACCACATTTGCAACTAGCAGCAGTACTTAAGGCTAATATTTATGATGGGATCATGTCACACATTATAGGTTTGATGACTCAGCAGGCAGGAAAGCAAGATTCAGGATCTCATGGTAGGGTTGGCTACTAAAGATGTGGCGCAAGGTGAGACTCCTCTTAAATCTGTACGTAGTTTCTTCCCTGGGTTGCAAAACTGTATACTGAGTTGATGAAGGCACAGACAACTGTGATATTAGTACTCTTAAAGTGTCTTCCCATGTAGAATCTACTCACCCACTTAAAATAATTCTATTGACTGAGTTTGAATACAAAATCTTTTCGCATCTAACAGTTCACGTGATTAAAAGCAACAGATACCTTTAGCAGTATACTATCTTCTTCATCATTACTACTTCTTGGTGAACTAAGACGAGAAGAAAATGAGCTCTGTCTCAGACTTTCACAGTAATCAGGTGATAAAGGTTTCTTCATTTCTTGTGAAGTCATAAAATCAGGCTTCCGATCTAAAAAATACAACAAAAATATGTAATGCATTTCTAAACATTGATTTTAGTCACAAAAATAATGATATCTAGTAACATATCAAAGAAAAATAATTTATTGGAAATGAAACACTTTACCAATGCAAGGAAGTTTCATTTGTTCATAAACAAATTCTGGAAGAATCCAGCATTCAGCCTCTTCGTTCCATACTGCTTGGCCCTTCACTCGTTCCAGATCACTAAAAATTAAATGTATGTATCTTGTTTTCAATAATTTATGTTTTTAATTTTTTGCTAAATTCTGTGGTGTAGTTTACATTAAAGAAAGATAATGACAGTGAACAAACTCATTAAAATAAAATAGTCATTTCTTAATTGAAAAGGAATAAATGTTCAACAATGGAACTTCAAAAGTTCAAAAGATATTTATCATAATATAATTTTGTGAAAACTATTGTATGGCTTGTAAATAAAAGGGTATTGTATAGAGAACACTTGTATGACCCATCCTAGTACAGGCCTATTACAAATGATTGAAGCGATTTCATAAATTCACTGTAGCTCCATTCATTGACATATGGTCACGACACACTACAGATACGTAGAAAAACTCATAAAGTTTTGTTCGGCTGAAGCCGCACTTCAGGTTTCTGCTGCCAGAGCGCTCGAGAGCGCAGTGAGACAAAATGGCGACAGGAGCCGAGAAAGCGTATGTCGTGCTTGAAATGCACTCACATCAGTCAGTCATAACAGTGCAACGACACTTCAGGATGAAGTTCAACAAAGATCCACCAACTGCTAACTCCATTCGGCGATGGTATGCGCAGTTTAAAGCTTCTGGATGCCTCTGTAAGGGGAAATCAACGGGTCGGCCTGCAGTGAGCGAAGAAACGGTTGAACGCGTGTGGACAAGTTTCACGCATAGTGATGTGAAAGATTCAGTGTTTAAACCTCCTCTACCAAGAAACGTGCCAGAACTGCGAGCTCGCATCAACAATGCTTTCGAACTCATTGATGGGGACATGCTGCGCCGAGTGTGGGAGGAACTTGATTATCGGCTTGATGTCTGCCGAATCACTAAAAGGGCACATATCGAACATTTGTGAATGCCTAAAAAAACTTTTTGAGTTTTTGTATGTGTGTGCAAAGCATTGTGAAAATATCCCAAATAATAAAGTTATTGTAGAGCTGTGAAATTGCTTCAATCATTTGTAATAACCCTGTATATTGCTCAAGAGTGGGGAACTTGTGGGAAATGGGATACCAGCGGTGTGACAGCAGAATAGTGGCACAGCATAGATATACAATTTCCTCACTATTCATGGGTAAGCACAATGTACATTTCTTGTGTAATCATTATGAGCATACAGATTATACTAACTCCAACTGCCTCACAAGGCACCAATCCTCTTTTTACCTAGTCAGACATGTTATGCTGTTACAAAGCCCCCCCACCCGTAATGCAGAGCATGTAAGGAGATTATGTGACAGGGCATTGTCTGTCAGAAGTGATAAAGGTGGCAGTGTGATGGTGGATGCGATGGAAGACACATCATAGTCAGCAAGGTGTGCCAAGAGGCACAGGGCATGCCCAAAGCACGACATCCGTGGAGTGACCAATGCTGACAGTGTTAGCAGTTAAGGACATAGTATTGGTGGCATCTTTAATTGGGCAGTGGTACTTGAGGAAGAAGGCATGTTGGCAGTTTTCCTTGCGTTGTTGCATCCACAGGAAGCACTGCAGGGCCTGCGGCAGTGTAAGCTGGGGCAGTGATGGTAAGTGTACCATCTGCTGGAAAATTGGAAGTGACTCCTGCTGTGTCAACTTCTGGTGCGACAGGAGTGGTGTGCACAAAACTGTGTGTGATAGTGCTTGCACTCAAGTGCCTGTCCATTTAGGTAGCGGTAATCATAAGCTCGGTATTGTGTAACGTGATAAATATGTCGTTGGGCAGAAAATTGTGGAGATTCACATGCACTTGGAAATGGCCTAATGGTGGTGGGGTGTGTAGTGTCTGTTGTGACAGGTTTGCTAAAGTCACCTATGGTTTAAGCCAGATCACCGACATTGTTATTTGTTTTCCAACAACTTGTGTTTGTATCACATTTCAACACATGGTATCGTCCTGCAAATGGTGGCTGCTGGGCAGATTTCACTGTGTCTGTATGTAGCATCATATGAGTACATGTGGCCAGGCTTTTAAAAATTCATTCTGTCATGTGATGAGAGAAGGATGGTGCACAGATGCAGGACTACGTCTGGTACATCCTAGTCTGTGGCGACCGTTTCATGCACTACAAATACAGCAGGTAGAGTGAGGGGCTTACCATATAATATTTCAGTGAGTGATGCATCCAGATCATCTTTATGTGCTGGGAGCGCCACCACCCACAATTCTTGAGTGGCACATGATAGCAACTTTTGTCATCTGATCACACCACTCCATGAAGCCATTGGATTGGGGTGGTAGGTGGTTGTGTGGAACTGTTGGCATCTGCATAGGTGGCATAAGTCATCGAAAAGCTGGGATTCAAACTGCCAACCCTATACCAATGTTAAGGAGGCTGGGCAGCCTAATCTGGCAATCCAACTGTTGACGAAAGTTTTTGTTACTATCTCTGCTGATATGTCAGAAATGGGCATGGCCTCCGTCCATCATATCATGCGATCTATCATTGACAGGATGTAACAGTAGCCTTGCGATCCAGGAAGTGGTGCTACAATGTCAATGTGGACATGTTGGAACTGCCCCTTTGGAATAAGGAATTTACCAAAGGGGGCCTGTGAATGGTGGCCTGTTTTTGCCTGCTGGTGCGGAATTCAAGTCCTGGCCCACATGCCACAATCCTTTTTAATGGTAGTCCAGACAAATGATTCCATGATGAGGCATATGGTGGGGCACATGCCTATATGTGCAAGGTTGTGGAGAAGGTCATTATTTGACCTGTGATACAGCTCTGGGATGACTGGTCATACCCGTTTATTCGAAACATCACACCAAACTTGGTTGGTTGCACTAGATAGCATGCATTGTTGCAACTGGAGTCTGGTGTATGGTTTGTTAGACAAGTTGTGAAGATCGGCATCTGCTGCTTGTGCATCTACGATCCTATCGAAGTCCAGCTGAGTGGAGGTAGCTGTGATACGGAAAAGATAATCTGCCACAATATTATTGGTACATTTAACATATCGTATGTTGCTAGTGAACTGTGCCATTAAATCGAGATGGCAGAATCTCCTGGGTACGGAATCTGCTGATGGCTTGCAGATGCATCTTCCTGTGGACAGTGGTCTGTATATATGGTAAGGGGTCTCCCCTCAATGTCATCTTGAAAGCAACAAACTGCTTCATATATGGCTAGTAGTTCACAGTGAAATGTGGACCACTGTGTGCTGAAGTTGGCATTTCTCATTGTTTATTATGGTCCTGTGAGAGGTCAGCTTATCAAAGGCGATATGCAAGTGGTTGTCGTGGTCTTCTTTGATTTACAAAAAGAATATGATGTCATCTAGACAGGCATAACAAAAAGGCAAATTGAACAGTATGCTATCGATAAATTTTTGCCATTTGTGCGCCACATTTTTTAGTCCATAAGGCATCTGTAGGAACTCAAAAGAGACTGAACGAACGGAATGATTATTGCTGTTTTGTGTGTATTTGGCTGCCATTAGAATTTGCAGGTCTGTAGTTTAGCAACTGACAACGCTGAAAATTTTTGCCCTGGCCAAGACATGGGAAAAATAATGCAAGTTTTCAACAGAGTAGCTGTCAATCATTGTATGGCCGTAGGGGTAGTGGTAGTCACCACATATGTGCCAAGTACCATTCTTTTTAGGAACTAGTTTGATCGGGGATGCCCGGGCATTGTCTGATGGCCTGACTATGCCAGCTCACAAAAGTTCATCCACCACAGCTTTAGTCACTTTACGTTTTTTGGAAGCTAGACGATGGGGGTGGCAGTGGACAGTGGGGCCTGGTGTGATTGTAATGTGGTGGACTGTACCACTGTACCATCCCACATGGCACAGACTGTATGTGGTTTAATGGGGGCTCTTTTTAAATCTGCCAGAAGAAATTGGCTCCCAGGACTGGTTCAGCTGCCCCTGCCACTAAGAGTGTCCAAGGTATTTGCATACCTGTGCCGAGGTCGAGCGTGATGTGTGTGTTTCCAGCAACCGCATTACAGTGTCAGTGGCCGTTCACAGTTGCAACAGCTATTGTGACAGAGTAGCAGGCATGAGAGCAGCCGGCAGAATGCTCATGTAAGCCCCAGTATCAATGAGGTAATATGTGTGCAGGCGCCTGTCATGGATGAATTGTCAGGAACCATTTACCCATGGAAATGCTGTGTCAGTGTTGTTTTTCTGTGGTGTGCAGAGGCACCTTGTTAACAAAGAGCGGCCTGGAGCACCTACGTCTGATCACCGTTGTAGTTTAGGTAGGTGTAGGGAACAATTGACAGGAATGTGGGAAAGAAATACAGTAGAAGAAGGATGGGTAGCTTTGAGGGATGAAATAGTGAAGGCAGCAGAGGATCAAATAGGTAAAGAGACGAGGGCTAGTAGAAACCCTTGGGTAACAGAAAAAATATTGAATTTAACTGATGAAAGGAGAAAATATAAAAATGCAGTAAATGAAGCAGGCAAAAAGGAATACAAATGTCTCAAAAATGATATCGACAGGAAGTGCAAAATGGCTAAACAGGTATGGCTAGAGGACAAATGTAAGGATGTAGAGGCTTATCTCACTAGGGGTAAAATAGATACCGCCTACAGGAAAATTAAAGAGTCCTTTGGAGAAAGGAGAACCACTTGTATGAATATCAAGAGCTCAGATGGAAACCTAGTTCTAAGCAAAGAAGGGAAAGCAGAAAAGTGGAAGGAGTATATAAAGGGTCTATACAAGGGCGATGTACTTGAGGACAATATTATGGAAATGGAAGAGGATGTAGATGATGATGAAATTGGAGATATGACACTGCGTGAAAAGTTTGACAGAGCACTGAAAGACCTGAGTCGAACATGGCCCCCGGAGTACACAACATTCCATTAGAACTACTGACAACCTTGGGAGAGCCAGTCCTGACAAAACTCTACCATCTGGTGAGCAAGATGTATGAGACAAGCGAAATACCATCAGACTTCAAGAAGAATATAATAATTCCAATCCCAAAGAAAGCAGGTGTTGACAGATGTAAAAATTACTGAACTATCAGTTTAATAAGTCACAGCTGCAAAATACTAACGCGAATTCTTTACAGACGAATGGAAAAACTGATAGAAGCCGACCTCGGGGAAGATCAGTTTGGATTCTGTAGAAATCTTGGAACACGTGAGGCAATACTGACCATATTACTTATCTTAGAAGAAAGATTAAGGAAAGGCAATCCTACGTTTCTAGCATTTGTAGACTTGGAGAAAGCTTTTGACAGTGTTGATTGGAATACTCTCTTTCAAATTCTGAAGGTGGCAGGGGTAAAATACAGGGAGCGAAAGGCTATTTACAATTTGTACAAAAAGCAGGTGGCAGTTATAAGAGTCGAGGGGTATGAAAGGGAAGCAGTGGTTGGGAAGGGAGTGAGACAGGGGTGTAGCCTCTCCCCAATGTTATTCAATCTGTATATTGAGCAAGCAATAAGGGAAACAAAAGAAAAGTTCGGAGTTGGTATTAAAATCCACGGAGAAGAAATAAAAACTTTGAGGTTCACCGATGGCATTGTAATTCTGTCAGAGACAGCAAAGGACATGGAAGAGCAGTTGAACGGAATGGGCAGTGTCTTGAAAGGACGGTACAAGATGAACATCAACAAAAGCAAAACGAGGCTAATGGAATGTAGTCGAATTAAGTCGGGTGATGCTGAGGGAATTAGATTTGGAAATGGAACACTTGAAGTAGTAAAGGAGTTTTGCTATTTGGGGAGCAAAATAACTGATGATGGTCGAAGTAGAGAGGATATAAAATGTAGACTGGCAATGGCAAGGAAAGCGTTTCTGAAGAAGAGAAATTTGTTAACATCGAGTATAGATTTAAGTGTCAGGAAGTCGTTTCTGAAAGTATTTGTATGGAGTGTAGCCATGTATGGAAGTGAAACATGGACGGTAAATAGTTTGGACAAGAAGAGAATAGAAGCTTTCGAAATGTGGTGCTACAGAAGAGTGCTGAAGATTAGATGGGTAGATCACATAACTAATGAGGAGGTATTGAATAGAATTGGGGAGAAGAGGAGTTTGTGGCACAACTTGACAAGAATAAGGGATCGGTTGGTAGGACATGTTCTGAGGCATCAAGGAATCACAAGTTTAGCATTGGAGGGCAGTGTGGAGGGTAAAAATCGTAGAGGGAGACCAAGCGATGAATACACTAAGCATATTCAGAAGGATGTAGGCTGCAGTAGGTACTGGGAGATGAAGAAGCTTGCACAGGATAGAGTAGCATGGAGAGCTGCATCAAACCAGTCTCAAGACTGAAGACCACATCAACAACAAGAGGGTTGTCTGCAGCATTGTGCATCCTGCCCAAATCTGATGTGAAACCAGAAGTAGTATTGCTGTGTGTTGGGCACAGAAGCAGGTGATACACTTGGTCAGTGCAGCTTTCATTGGGGCAATGGCCAGTTGAGGGGGGGGGGGGGGGGGGCAACAACCTTGATTGTCACTGTAGGTGAGTGTTGTCTGCCGGAGCCACGGAAGGCGCTCGGGGTGGGAGGGGCAGTGGGCACTCACCAGTCAGGGTTGGTCCGACTGCCATCAGGTAGTTTGTGGCTGCATGGACTGATGGAACATCTTGGCTGGGATCATGCAAAATCAGTTTTGGTGCAGGCATACTGGGCATTTACTACAGTGTGGTACTATTGATTGTTGATTAGAATGCTGTGTTGTGATAGTGTGTGCATTCTGTCAGCGACTCAAAGTTTACACTCCAGCAGTGGCTCCTCATGTGCTAGCAGCACTGTCTGGATTTCTCTGGCAGTTTTGGGAGCCGAAGTGGCCATAGCACACTATCAGGCAGGAGTGTTGGGTCAATTAGAACTCGCAGGCAGCACCAGAATGAAGACAGCATGCTGTAGCCCAAAATAGTCTCGTTGATGATGAGATGTAACTGTTGCTCATGTGTGAATGTTAGTTATTGTAGCAGTAGTGTCTTGGCAGTTTTGAATTAGTGAAAAGCCAGAACATCCAAATCAAGTTGCAAATATGGTTCGAGGTTAGTTAAGAAGAGTGTCAATCTTCTTGTCATTCCCAATTATGCCACAATAGTTTCAGATGGTGGTGGACAGTATTATGGCCATCAGCGGTTTGATGAATGGCTGCACTTGTGAATGAAGTTCCGGGGATGACACAGTAGGCAGAACTTTCCCAATGTCAGATGTCTGGGACAATGGAAAATGTATGTGAGAGTGTGCATGGGGTCTTGGCACTGTAAAGAAGGAAGGTGTGATCCATTTATTATCCAGTAGCACTGTCTGTATGTCATGGATGCAAATGCGAAGCATAATGCTGGACCGGAAGCGAGTCAGTTGTGATACCTGGCACGGCTGTGATATGAGTGATATCATAGTCTGCCTCACAGAACTCACGTTTATTCCCAACGGTCAGAACAAGATTTGGAAAATCAGAATAGACAGGTACTGAAAGGTGACGAAAAACCTTGAGCCCGCAGTCAGTCGACAGATGGATGATGAATACAGAATGATGGAATGGTATGGTGCAGAGCATAGTTGTTCAACCTTAATGGCACTGTGGGAGGTCTCCATATGGTTCAGGTCATTAATGTGGGTATAATCACACTCATAATCACTAGCACTGGGACATGCGATGTTTTATCCTGAGCAAAAGTCAGAGGCCTTAGATCACTATTTGCTATGGAGGCTGGTAGCCATTCTTTATTGTGATTCTCTGCTGCACTTTTCTCTGAAGTACCAGGAATAGATCCACTTGGTGTCGAATCTGAAAAGCTTGTTGTGAAGTCACTTGGTAAGTTCGACACTCGTCGTGGCACAGTTCACTGCTTGACATCAGTGGGGATGTGAGGCTGGTCCAAAACTGTGGCAAACAATGAAGTCATTGTCACTGTCATTCAGCATTGTAGTATCATCCAAGCCTTGGCAGATATTTAGTGATTTTGCAGATGGAATATTTGTGGAATTCATGAGTATTTGTTGACAGATGTTGTCAACATTGTCAAAGAAACAGTGTGGTTCAGTCATTTGTAATGGCAGCATTCTTGATGACATAATCAAAGCAGCAGGTTTTCGACTCAACAGCAAAATCGTTGTGTGACGCAGAAATTCAGGGTCACCACTGTGGGAAATGGTGTACATGTGGTGTTATAGCGGAATAGTGACACAGCATAGAGGTACGGTTTCCTCACTGTTTATTAATAAGCGCAGTATAAATGACTCATGTAATCTTATGAGCATACAGAGCACACAAACTCCCACTGCCTCACAGGGCAGCAGTCATCCTTTTACCTAGTCAGAGATGTTACACCACCATGAACTCATACCAAGTAGAATGTACACGGAATGTTGAATGTATGTGAAGAAGGATAATGAATGGTCACAAATTTGTTTGAAGAATGGAAGAATATCATGAAATGCTATAAATCCTAAACTGGCAGATACTTGAGAGTATACCATGAAAATTTGCTCACAAAGTTTCAAGAACCAGTATTAAGTGAAGAATCTAGGAATATACTATAGCTCTCCACATGTTGCTCATGTATGGATCATGAAAACAAGATCAGTATGGCTTCAAATTAAGAAGAATTACAGTGTGCACAGAGGCATTTAAGCAGTTATTCTTCCCTGCACTCCATACAAAAATTGAAGGGGAAGAAATGCCAATATATGCTGCAAAAGGAAAGTACCCTCTTCCATACACTTCACACTAGTATTCAGAGTATAGACCTAGATGTAGATGTAGATGCATCATTTTACCACTGGAACTGCACCTGCCCAATGGATATGATCCATTTTATGCACATCTCCTGTAGACACACAAATTAAAGTCCCCTGCAGCAGTTCCTGTCTGTATGTTTGGGCTAATCTCAGGAACCACTGTAGGGATTTCAGTATGGCTTTCGCTGATATGCAGACATATTATTTATTATTTCTCCAAGTCAGTAACAATTACAACACATGATGATTACTATTAAAAACAAATGAAAGCAAGAATTATCAAACTACATTACTGTTGACCAAAGTCATGCCACTTCAGTTGTGTTCAGATTCGCAAGCAGAGGAAATGCAAAATGCAAGACATTGTTGACAATCCAGTAGATCTTTCATCATCCATGTTTATATGCAGTAAAAGTTGATGGTATCCATAGATAGGGATTGATAATTGGTCCCTTCCTCTTTATATGTTACGTCAATGACTTCCCAAAGATAGTAAAAAATGATACCTTCATTACAATGTATGCAGATGATACTTCAGGCCTTTGTTGGGGAAATGATATTCTTAATCGCAGCATAGAGGTAAAAAAGTTTATAGATATTGCAAAGGAAAAGTTTGAAAATGACAGTCTAAAAGTCAACTTACAAAAAACAAATATAATCCCCTTCAATGTTGGTGATTTGCAAACTTGTATTGATTCTCAAGACAGCAATATCGTAGGGCAAATCTGCAGTGAGTGTAAATTCCTACGTATATGCATAAATAGCAAACTACTATGGACACAACAAATTGACAATGTATGTGCAAGGCTATCATCTAGCCCGTATGTTTTAAGAAGAATAGCTCCATATGTCAATACCCAAACAATGAGGATGATGTATTTTGGTTTAATACATCCGTTTCTAGCATATGGTCTTGCACTGTGGGGTGGGGCTTCCAAAACTCATGTAGACCGAATATTTAAACTCCAGAAAAGAGCTTTGAGAATATTAGGCAAAAAAGATGCTCGAACATCATGTAAGGAATTGTTTATAGAATTTAAAATTCTATCTATTCAATGCATATGTTTGAAACAATAGTATTAACTGTAGAAGATACGAAATATACCTGTTGTAATGCAGAAGTTCATGATAACAATACTAGACAAGTACAAAATTACCACATAATACACAGAAGACTGAAAAAAACTGCAAACAGTCCATATATTAATGGAGCAAAATACTTCAATGCACTGCTAAATGAACTGAAGGTAATAACTGGAGAGACATTCAAAAAACATCTAAAATCATGGCTCATTGAGGAGTGCTTCTATAGCCTACTGTAGAAACTAAAATCTGAAGTATTATTATGCAAATAATTTGGACTACATTCTTAAGTTCCTATTATAAAGTAAAATTAGATTGTATACTGTTGTATTGTACTACCAATTGCTATGCATGTAATTACATGTTTCACGCAAATAAATTACAAATTACAAATACCATTTCTGAAAATTACTTTTGGCTCTTCCAACTTCAGAACTAAGATGGCTGAGTGACCTGTGGATCTCCACACAATCCAGTTCTGTTCATGCCCCAGCAGTAGGCTTTCTGAGAGGAGAGTCCAGGAAGAGTTATTGTTAAGTCAAGAAATCCACAATTATTTCCTTGCTGTAGCTGCTGCTGTTTGCAAAACTGGAATGGTCTCCAGGAAATTTCTCCTGGACCTCAATCTTTTTGTTCTCTCTGTGTTGGCAACTATTTCACAACAAATATATGCTGCAGCTATGTGTATAGTTTATAAATAATTCTTGCAACCTGCTGAATTATGATGGATTAAAGTCTCATACCACTGTGAAAATGATGCCATTATCATCTACTGGTGGACAGCAGAATGCATTGGAATCATCCCTGCAGGTGTAAGACTGCAAGACTGCAGCAGCATGCCTGTACAAGCTAATGCAAAATTCTTAAACAACTTGTGATGCAGGACGAATCAGGTATTAATGTTTAAGAGGTATAAAGGGAAATGAAGGTAAAGGTCGCACAGAAAATGCAGCTCACACCAAACTGATGTTGAAATCAGGTGGTCAGCAAGTGGCTGTAGCTCACTCTGAACTCCATTGTGGTCAGGTTTTAATTTTAACTGTCTGCAGTGTCCTGTAAACAACCACTTAAAAATGGATATGCCAGACAAGTTGCCTGGCCATGGATACATAATGTTGCTCATGTGAATCCAGTGTGGCTTGCTATTTAAGAAATAAAGCAAAGTAATTCTTGAACTATAAGTTTAACTACTGTAATGTGCTTTTTTTGATACTGCTCTCCACTCTGAGCCTATTCACTATACTTATCATCACAGTTTAAGCAACATATTCAGCTTAATGTGAAATCTAAACTATACAGCCGGCTGGAATGGCCAAGCGGTTCTAAGCGCTACAGTCTGGAACCACGCGACTGCTACGATCGCAGGTTCGAACTGCTACGGTCGCAGGTTCGAATCCTGCCTCAGGCATGGATGTGTGTGATGTCCTTAGGTTAGTTAGGTTTAAGTAGTTCTAAGTTCTAGGGCACTTATGACCTCAGCAGTTGAGTCCCATAGTGCTCAGAGCCATTTGAACTAAACTATAAATCTCACTGATATTTATCACACATCACATACTAGAAGAACCCATATTAATTAGTCAAGGATTTCTTGATTAACTTCTTATATTAAAGCTAGGAAACAACTGCCACTAAATGAACATTCAACATCCTAGGAAACAACTGCCACTAAATGAACATTCAACATCTATTGTTAGAAGAATAGAAACAGGAAATTCTTCAACACCAAGTTCCAGTTGCGGAAATGAAAATTCCAAATGTGCCAAATGCAATTTCTGACTATCAAATTGTTACAAAAAGCTGTAAAAACATGAAACTTCCTGGTAGATTAAAACTGTATGCTGGACCAAGAGTCCAAGTTGGGACCTTTGCCTTTCTTGGGCAAGAGCTCTACTGACAAGTAAAGGTATTGCATTTGAATCTCAGACTGGTACACAGTTTTAAAGTGCCAAGAAGTTTCAGTGCACACTCCACCGCAAAGTGAAAATCTCATTCTGTGAAAAACATGTTTGCAAATCTCATATTAAAAACCACTGCCCAAATTGTGAAATGTAATAAGTTGTCTGTACTGATTTTTAGCTGAGCCAGCTATGAATTTAGAAATTACAGCTAGTGCAGTTTTCCCTGTTATTAACAATTTATTTTTTGTTCAATTTCAAAAGAACTGCACAAAAAATATTTTATTACTTCACAGATATGACTTAAAGCTTCCAATGCTCTAATATTTATTTCATGGCAATTAATACCCTGTTCATTTTTAATATAGGAAACTGAGATTTTACAAGTTATTGTTATTAATTTAATTGACAATTTTCTGGAGAGATAGGGCTTTCCATTTAAGTGAATGACAATTTTTTATGTGACTGCTTGCTTATAATACTGAAAATTTATTTATTTTGTTGCAAACTTAACCTAAAATTAAAATTACAATAACTGAATAATTTATTAGTATTATATTCTTAATAGCAGTTGGATCATTATGATTTGAAATAGCATGTCTGTATTGCTTTCTTAAGGAAAGGAACAGGCTTAATGACAGTTACTATAACTTTTTAAAATTTTTATTTATTTTCAAGGAGGCAAAAATAATGAAAACTCTTTTCTCTGTAAATAACTGCAAATAAAAGTGCTTAATTGTGAAGGTTTTCAAGCATGTTTATAAATAATATGTATGAAGGAGAATTGAAATTTAGATAGCTTTGAAATAAGTGAATAATTTAAGAAAGATTTGAGAATCGTATGAAAGAATTAAAAGCACAAGATGATAGCTGTGGTGCAGGCCAGTCAGCAAGGCAAATGTATTAGAAAACAGCTTCAAAACTTAAAAAACAAAATGTTGCATCCAACAAAATTTAAAAATTTTGAAGACCAATACCCCTAATTTGGCCTTAGCTTTGGAATTATTTATCATCCTACTGGCCAATACCTTGTGCATTCTCAAGTGAACAACAAATTAACAAACAGAAATCAATCTCTAGTAAAATAACTTTAAAGTGACAATGTTTCAAAATTTTCTGCTGATGAGTATAGATCCCCATACTTGCAGTTATTGTTATTGTGTAAAAAATGAAAACTAGTGTCTCATTTTTCTGCAAGATTCTAAAATAGATATTTCTATCAAATTAAAATTTGACTATAAGCAAGACATATACGAAAACAAGTGTAATATTGAATTGTACATAAATTCCAGGTAAACTGTACAAATGAGTACTAGTATTTTTTGCAATTCAAGTAACTCATTTCAAGTGGGCTCCATAAATTACAATACATGAACCCCAGCAAGATGCATGTACACAATTACAACATGCGTTTTGTTGCTTAGTATTTTCTCTCTGTTTTGTGTCAGTTTATACATAAAATTGGCGCTGGAATGTTGTTACCTGTAGCTACAGTCCTTGCGTAGATTTGGTACTATTTTCTCAGTTATTTGTTTGAAAAGTTTCATCTGTCGACATAAAGTTCCTATAATTTCTAAATAATTCTTTCTTTCTTTTTCAAATTCATTTTGAAGGTCTTTGTTTTCTGATTCAAGAGTGTTAAGCTAGAATAAAAATATTTAAGAAATAATTAACATTTACAATTTAATTGTTAATATATGGACCTAATCTGCATCCACACTTCAACTGTTATTTTAACACTGAAAGCATATAACTGATATAATTGTACATACCCTCACTTTATCCTTCAGAAATCTTTGTCTTAAACTCAATTCTCGATCATTATCTGAGTCCTGCAAATGAACATACATTACTAGCATTTTGAAATAGCTCAGTCCTCTACATGTTTACAGCCTACCATATCTGTCTATTACCTCCCTTTTTGCCATGACTTCAGAATTACTTATCCTACTATGCTATATACAAAGTGATTAAAGGATAATCTTATGGTTTTTGAGGTATAACTGCATTAATAATTTTAAGTTTAAAGTCTCATTACTATCAAAAACCCTGAACCTGTTACTAAAATATTCTACTTTTGAAATAATACAAGCATTAAAGATACAGCGAAGCTCAACCCAATAAGGTCGTGAATACTACAAAGATACTAATAGTCTTATTAAATGATCAATATAATGACAATATTTGAAATGTTGATGTGTTTACAAAATAGTATCATCAAAATCAATGTACTCCTGCAGCCGAGCAGAAATGTGCACTGATTATAAGGATGTTGTTTTACGTTGGGAAGAACAAACTTGTTATAAACTACTACAATATACTTAACCTAGGTAATCCTTATTACGTGTTGGTTGTCTTGATTTCAGATAGTGGCTAAAAGCTACCACCAATTCAGTGTATAATATTCTACTTCAAACTGTAGTTATCTTCCATTATTCTTTTCTATGAAATAGCTCTCAGTAGATTTAACTGACTATAAATGTTTATTATAGATATAAGTGCAAACATGTCTCAAACAGAGACTATACTCAAACTGAAACCAAGCCTTTTCCATAATTTCAAATGTTACATATTGATTGACATTGTTATCTTTGCTGTCCATGACACAGAGTACTCTGAGATCCTTTTTTGCACATGATACAGCATTGGTAGCTCCATGCAACACCTGCTGTGACATTGGGGTGTCTGCTGATGAAATCCATCTGCCACACGCCATCCAGGAAGTACCGCAAACAAAATAATCAAATACAAAACAAATATCTGAATATATACAAGATATTATCTACATTTAACATGAAGAGAGTACAGAAAATTTCACATCTCTTAATGTTTATGGAAAAATGCCCAAATTTAATTCAGCCACATTCTGTACCCTCATTAGGCATGCTGAAACACAGCTCATAGATGTTGATAAACACTAGATAAATTGTCAAAATATTGTGCAGGAAAAATAGAATCTCCTACCTAGCAGAACACACCAAAATGAATCTTCCATCAATTATACTATATCATAATACATTCAGGTTTCCACATAATTTGCATAAAGGAAGTGACACCATGCAATTAAGTTGCTGGAACAAGAATGTGGTAACACAGCATGAGGTACTAAAGCAGTTAAGGTCCTGGACTTCCAATTTACTTCTTCTTATCTTCTAAGGGACTCAAAGATCTCATGCCGCTATCACATGTTCCCTTCAACTGCTTCTGTCATGTGATGCTTCTTACCAATTATTTACACCAATCCTGTTGCATGTTGTATTAATTTCATTTAGCTATGTAGTACTAGGTCCCCCCTCGGTCTTTTTAACAACTGAATACTTGACTACTGTTTCACTCTGATCAGATGGCCAGACCACTGAAGTCTTCAGGAACTTATTATGCTCATTATTTTTGCTTTTTGTGATAGCATTTGGATTTCTATGTTGTCTCTTTTCTTCCAGTTTTGTGATTCATTATCACAGTATGGACCACATATTTTCCTACAAACTTTGTTTCAGAAACTTGTAACTTATATTATTATGTTTAGTTGAACTCCACATTTACACTGCATAGGTTAGGATTGATGATAGTATTATACAGCTTCAGTTTAGTTTTTATTCGCAGTACTTCAGATCCTGTGCAAGTTTTTATATGAAGTGATAGCCTCAGTTAGTGCTTTTCAGTCTCAATTTCAAGTCTAGTTGTCTCTGATTTTGTTTGTCTGTCAGTGCACCCAGAAACCAGAACAGTTCAGTACATCTGAATTTATGTTTGCCTCTTAATAAATGTGATTGGTTTTTTGTTCATTCTTACACCTTTGAATTATCATGTATTTTGTTTTCAGATTGTTTAATTTTAGGCCAAGTTTGTATGCCTCCCGCCCATGAACCATAGACCTTGCCGTTGGTGGGGAGGCTTGCGTGCCTCAGCAATACAGATAGCCGTACCGTAGGTGCAACCACAACGGAGGGGTATCTGTTGAGAGGCCAGACAAATGTGTGGTTCCTGAAGAGGGGCAGCAGCCTTTTCAGTAGTTACAGGGGCAACAGTCTGGATGACTGACTGATCTGGCCTTGTAACACTAACCAAAACGGCCTTGCTGTGCTGGTACTGCGAATGGCTAAAAGCAAGGGGAAACTACAACCGTAATTTTTCCCGAGGGCATGCAGCTTTACTGTATGGTTAAATGATGATGGCGTCCTCTCGGGTAAAATATTCTGGAGGTAAAATAGTCCCCCATTCGGATCTCCGGGCGGGGACTACTCAAGAGGATGTCGTTATCAGGAGAAAGAAAACTGGCATTCTACGGATCGGAGTGTGGAATGTCAGATCCCTAAATCGGGCAGGTGGGTTAGAAAATTTAAAAATGGAAATGGATAGGTTAAAGTTAGATATAGTGGGAATTAGTGATGTTCGGTGGCAGGAGGAACAAGACTTTTGGTCAGGTGACTACAGGGTTATAAACACAAAATCAAATAGGGGTAATGCAGGAGTAGGTTTAATAATGAATAGGAATGTGGGTAAGCTACTACAAACAGCATAGTGAATGCATTATTGTGGCCAAGATAGATACGAAGCCCACGCCTACTACAGTAGTTCAAGTTTATTATATGCGAACTAGCTCTGCAGATGACGAAGAAATTGAAGAAATGTATGATGAAATAAAAGAAATTATTCAGATAGTGAAGGGTGACGAAAATTTAATAGTCATGGGTGACTGGAATTTGGTAGTAGGAAAAGGGAGAGAAGGAAATGTAGTAGGTGAATATGGATTGGGGCTAAGAAATGAAAGAGGAGGCCGCCTGGTAGAATTTTGCACAGAGCACAACTTAATCATAGCTAACACTTGGTTTAAGAATCATGAAAGAAGGTTGTATACATGGAAGAAGCCTGGAGATACTGACAGATTTCAGATAGATTATATAATGGTAAGACAGAGATTTAGGAACCAGGTTTTAAATTGTAAGATATTTCCAGGGGCAGATGTGGACTCTGACCACAATCTATTGGTTATGACCTGTAGATTAAAACTGAAGAAGCTGCAAAAAGGTGGGAATTTAAGGAGATGGGACCTGGATAAACTGACTAAACCAGAGGTTGTACAGAGTTTGAGGGAGAGCATAAGGGAACAATTTACAGGAATGGGGGAAAGAAATACAGTAGAAGAAGAATGGATAGCTTTGAGGGATGAAGTAGTGAAGGCAGCAGAGGATCAAGTAGGTAAAAATACGAGGGCTAGTAGAAATCCTTGGGTAACAGAAGAAATACTGAATTTAATTGATGAAAGGAGAAAATATACAAATGCAGTAAATGAAGCAGGCAAAAAGGAATACAAACATCTCAAAAATGATATCGACAGGAAGTGCAAAATGGCTAAGCAGGGATGGCTAGAGGACAAATGTAAGGATGTAGAGGCTTATCTCACTTGGGGTAAGATAGATACTGCCTATAGGAAAATTAAAGAGACCTTTGGAGATAAGAGAACCACTTGCATGAACATCAAGAGCTCAGATGAAACCCAGTTCTAAGCAAAGAAGGGAAAGCAGAAAGGTGGAAGGAGTACATAGAAGGTCTATACAAGGGTGATGTATTTGAGGACAATATTATGGAAATTGAAGAGGATGTAGATGAAGATGAAATGGGAGATACGATACTGCGTGAAGAGTTTGACAGAGCACTGAAAGACCTGAGTCGAAACAAGGCCCCCGGAGTAGACAACATTCCATTGGAACTACTGACGGCCTTGAGAGAGCCAGTCCTGACAAAACTCTACCATCTAGTGAGCAAGATGTATGAAACAGGTGAAATACCCTCAGACTTCAAGAAGAATATAATAATTCCAATCCCAAAGAAAGCAGGTGTTGACAGATGTGAAAATTACCGAACTATCAGTTTAATAAGTCACAGCTGCAAAATACTAATGCAAATTCTTTAGAGAAGAATGGAAAAACTAGTAGAAGCTGACCTCGGGGAAGATCAGTTTGGATTCCGTAGAAATGTTGGAACACGTGAGGCAATACTGACCCTACGACTCATCTTAGAAGCTAGATTAAGTAAGGGCAAACATACCTTTATAGCATTTGTAGACTTGGAGAAAGCTTTTGACAATGTTGACTGGAATACTCTCTTTCAAATTCTGAAGGTGGCAGGGGTAAAATACAAGGAGCGAAAGGGTATTTACAATTTGTACAGAAACCAGATGTCAGAAAAATTTGGAGTAGGTATTAAAATCCATGGAGAAGAAATAAAAACTTTGAGGTTCGCCGATGACATTGTAATTCTGTCAGAGACAGCAAAGGACTTGGAAGAGCAGTTGAATGGAATAGACAGTGTCTTGAAAGGAGGATATAAGATGAACATCAACAAAAGCAAAACGAGGATAATGGAATGTAGTCGAATTAAGTCGGGTGATGCTGAGGGAATTAGATTAGGAAATGAGACACTTAAAGTAGTAAAGGAGTTTTGCTATTTGGGGAGCAAAATAACTGATGATGGTCGAAGTAGAGAGGATATAAAATGTAGACTGGCAATGGCAAGGAAAGTGTTTCTGAAGAAGAGAAATTTGTTAACATCGAGTATAGATTTAAGTGTCAGGAAGTCATTTCTGAAAGTATTTGTATGGTGTGTAGTTATGTATGGAAGTGAAACATGGACGATAAATCATTTTGACAAGAAGAGAATAGAAGCTTTTGAAATGTGGTGCTACAGAAGAATGCTGAAGATTAGATGGGTAGATCACATAACTAATGAGGAAGTATTGAATAGGATTGGGGAGAAGAGGAGTTTGTGGCACAACTTCACTAGAAGAAGGGGTCGGTTGGTAGGGCATGTTCTGAGGCATCAAGGGATCACCAATTTAGTATTGGAGGGCAGCGTGGAGGGTAAAAATCGTAGAGGGAGACCAAGAGATGAATACACTAAGCAGATTCAGGAGGATGTAGGTTGCGGTAGGTACTGGGAGATGAAGAAGCTTGCACAGGACAGAGTAGCATGGAGAGCTGTTATCAAACCAGTCTCAGGACTGAAGACCACAACAACAAGTTTGTATGCTTTTTCTGTGAGCTCCACAAATAGCTGTCTAACCTCAGTTTCACTTTTTCCTGGGAGTACTATATCATTTCCATACACTAACATCTTAACTTTATTTCTCAGGAGAATCCCAGCAGGTATCAGTTTGAGTTTACTCTCAACTCTCTTGAAGGCTACATTAAAAAAAGAAGGGACCTCGTCTTAGTCCAGGTTTATTTCTAAAATGACCATATTTTATTCCATTAAGAAAAAGCCTCCTTATACTATCATCCATGCAAATTTTACAAAGACTGATAGGTTTAATGGGAAATCTAAATTTTTTCATTACATTCCAAAGGCTTTGCCTCTGAATGAAGTCACAAGCTTTCATGAAATTGATGAATAAGTAAGCTTTTTTTTGTTAACACTCCCATACTTTTTCATTCACTTTTCTAACTACAAATATATTGTTAGTAGTGGATCTATCTCTGTTTGAAAGCGTCTATCTCTGTCTGTGAAAACCATTTTGATAATCCCAATTACAGTGACAAAAGTCATGGAATAGTGATATGCACATACACAGTTGGTGATAGTATTGCATACAGAAGGTATATAAGGGCAGTGCATGCCAGAGCTAACATTTGTACTCAGGTGAGTCATGTGGAAAGGTTTCGAACATGAGTATGGCTCCATGACATGAATTAACAGCCCTTGAATGCAGAATGATAGTTGGAGCCAGAAGCATGGGACATTCCATTTTGGAAATCATTGGGGAATTCAATATTTCATGATCCACAGTTTCAACAGTGCTGATACACATTTCAGGGATTACCCCTCACCATGAACAATGCAGTGGCCAACAGTATGATGAACATATCCGTTATGACAGTGTGGTGAAATTTGGCATTAATGGGCTGTGGTAGCAGATGACTGACACAACTGCCTTTGCTAACTGCATAGCCTTGCCTGCAGCACCTTTCCTGGGCTCATAACAGTTTCAGGTGGACCCTGGAAGACAGGAAAACTGTGACCTGGTCACAAGTGTCCCAGCTGATGGTAGGGTTCGAGTGTGGTGCAGACCCCATGAAGCCATGGATCCAAGTTGTCAACAAGGCACTGTGCATGCTGGTGGTGATGAGGAAAACCTGCGAAAGTTACGCAAGCTTTGTGCATGAAAACACATTTCAAGTGCTTTCGATTGCCGATAGTGAAAATGCAACTTACAGTTCACATGAACGATGGGAAAAGCAAAAAGGCACTTTGGGGAATAAGGTAAGAGAAGAAAATTTACTGATGCAATCAACTGTGAAGGAGGTCAATATAAATGTGCCAACCAAAATTTGTGTCGAAGTGTGTAGTAAAACAATACAAAACGATTCGCAAATTGTGAACTCCAATAACAGGAAACTGTTTGTGTTTTCAGACAGCCATGGTCGTGGACTTCCGAGTAAACTAAAAGAAACAACTAAAACATTTTCGTGTGGTATAGTGAAACCGGGAGCCCCACTTAGCAAAATTTAAAAAAATGACCGAATCCGCAGAGGCAAAAAATCTGCATGATAAAGACTTCGTTGTACTTATGAGAGGCGCAAACGATGTCTACAAAAATGAAACAGCGAGTGCAACGCGCGATCTTAAACAGTGTCTGAGGAACCTCACTCACACTAACGTAATACTTATCAATATTCCGCATCGCTATGATCTTGTAAGATGGTCATGTGTTAATAGGGAAATAGAAAGTGCCAACAGTCAGTTTGCAAAAATCTGCAGACATTTTAAAAACGTGAAATGCATTGATATAAGCAGTATTGGACGTAGATTCCACATGCAACACGGACTTCACCTGAATGGCTTGGGGAAAGAATATCTGACAAGCCTGATAACCAGGGTAATAAAAAACCATCAAAATAAATTCAAAACCAAAACGATAATTGCATTACCATCGCCTGACTCCATAACGAAAACGCTTCAAAAAAATTCATTAGAAACTTCATCATCAGCAGCAAAACATGTAAAAAAAGACCAAATTTTAACAGAAAGAACAGTGGACATTGATTTCAACAACAAAAGAACTACTGTTCCTCATCAGCCAAGTATTATTTTAGACGAAAATAACAAAAACGAGAAGACTCCAAGTTCACAAGGAAACACAGCAGTAGTGGTAGAACCAACATTTGAAGTGTCAGAAACAGCACCACCATCAACAACAACAAATAGAAGGCTGTTGGACAGAAGAAATGCTGAGCCTCCTTCTCATCTCAACGATTTTTTATGTGTGGGCCTGAAGAAAAAGAAGGGACAACAGTAGGTAGTGTCAGGTGTCTCCTCTCTCCTGTCTCAAGGCAGACTCCAATGGATTCTTAGTCAGGTAACAGCACTAATAGAATGAAAAAGCAAGAGGAAGGCATCTCGTTCTTCCATCAAAACATAAGGGGCCTCTTAAACAAAACAGATCAACTCCTTATTAACATTAGTGAAAAGGACAGTATAAATAATGCCCAGATTTTGTGCTTAACTGAGCACCATGTTACTGATAAATGTGCCTTGCCATCTATAGTAAGTTATACTTTAGTAGCATACTACTGTAGGGAAAGTAAAGATAAAGGTGGAGTAGCAATTTATGTTAAGGATAGTGTAGCATACAAAGCTATAGATATTAAGAAATATTGTGTGGAACAACAATTTGAGGCATGTGCCACAGAAATAACAACTAAATTATACACAATAATAGTGTTGGCTGTATACAGGGCTCCTTCAGGTGACATAAAAACTTTTCTGCATTCAATGGAACTCCTACTGTCATGGCTACTTTCAAAAGCGAAGGATATTGTAGTATTAGGTGATTTCAATATAAACTTTTTGACAGAAAATAAGAATAAAATAGACTTTGAGATTGTGATGACCTTACACAATCTGACATCAGTAATAAACTTCCCAACAAGAATTACATCCGAGTGCCGAACTATGATAGACAACATTTTTTTAGATGTAAATAGACATCAGAATTATATTGTCAGGCAGGTAATAAGTGGGCTTTCAGATCATGATGGACAAATTCTCACTATTTATGACGTTAATCTGTTCAAAAAAGAATTTCCTCAATGGAAATTCATAAGAGTAATTAATGAAGAGGCGAAAGGAACTTTCAACCACAGGTTGCAGCAAATGGATTGGTCTTTAGTATATAGCCATGATGATGTTGATACTAAATTTAACTGTTTTATAAATGAATTCTGTGCTCTTTTTGAAGAAATATTTCCCAAGAAATGGGTCAGAAACAGGGCTTCCAATTCTGTAAGCAAGCCTTGGATTACAAAAGGTATAAAACAGCCATGTAAAACTAAAAGGGAAACTTATGCTCCAATAAGATTCTGTAAAGATGTAGAAAAATGGGAACACTATAGAATATACTGTAAAATTTTGAAGAAACTAATACAGAAATCAAAAGCCCTTTATTATGAGAAGAAAATAGATAATTCTAATAATAAAATAAAGCAATTTGAAGCATTGTAAAAAAAAGAAACAGGAAGAGATACAACAAGTAAAGAAGATATAAATAATATCAGATATGAAGGTATCCTAGTAGATAACCCCAAAACGGTGGCTGAGATTTTTAATAAACTCTTCCTATCAGTAACTCAACAGATTGGTTGCAAGCCCGATGTTGATGAAGCTGTAACTCTTTGTCAAGCCGTATATTCAAACACAATTTCAGAAATGCACCTTAATCCTGTCACTGTAGAAGAAATTCAAAAAATCATCATGTCTCTAAAAAGTACGAATTCTGCAGGGGTTGATAATATATCTAGTAATTTATTGAAATATTCTTGTGTGTGGATAAGGGACATTCTCTGTCATATTTTCAATGCTTCCCTTCAGAAAGGTGTTGTTCCCAGTAGACTTAAGTATGCCATTGTGAAGCCCCTGTACAAAAAGGGTGATAAAGATGAACTAACTAACTATCGACCTATCTCTTTGCTGACAGCTTTCTCCAAAATTCTAGAAAAGCTAATACATGTAAGAATTACTGATCATCTCATGAAGAACGAAGTTCTCAGTAAGAGCCAGTTTGGCTTTCAAAAGGGCCGTTCAACAGAAGATGCAGTCTACGCACTTGCAAATGAAGTCCTAGAAACTCTTAATGAAAAAATGCTAGCACTTGGTGTCTTCTGTGATTTATCCAAAGCGTTTGACTGTTGATCACCAGATTCTCTTGCAAAAAGCAATATTAGTAGGAATAAGTGGTGTTGCGGGCAATTGGCTACAGTCGTACCTCCAAGACAGAAAACAAAAAGTTGTGTTGAATAGCTCGGGTGGAGTATGTGACACTTCCTCAGATTCTGAATGGAGTTCCATTACATGTGGAGTGCCCCAGGGCTCAATTCTTGGGCCACTATTATTCCTGATTTTTATAAACGATCTACCATCATGTACAAGCCTGCCGTGTAAATTTACATTATTTGCTGACGATACCACAATTTTTATGAGCAGTAGAACAGACAACAATCTTGAGGAACTCACTAATCACATATTTTTATGAGCAGTAGAACAGACAACAATCTTGAGGAACTCACTAATCACATACTCTCAGATATGGTTAATTGGTTCAAGGTGAATGGTCTCTCATTAAATTCCAGCAAGACCAGCTTTATTCAATTCTGTACAAAAACAGAAAAAGAGAGAGAGATAAGTGTGACATGTGGTAATCAACCAATAGTTAGAACGGAAACAACAAAATTTCTTGGAGTGCACATTGACAAGAAAATGAATTGGTCTTCACATATTATTGATCTCTGTAAGAGGCTTAGCTCTGCTACCTATGCTTTACGGGTTGTCACTACATGTGTTGAACCTAACACTGCAAAAGTGGCATATTATGGCTATTTTCATTGTCTCATTGAGTACGGAATTATTTTTTGGGGCAACCAGCCATTAGCAAGGAAAGTGTTCATTGCACAGAAGCGAGCTTTAAGAATTATATGTGGATTGCGCCCAAGAGACTCTTGTAGAAATAGTTTTCGTAATCTTAAAATATACACAACTGCATGCCAATATATTTTTTCTCTCATGTGTTTTGTTTGTAAAAATATAGATATATTTCAACCAAACAGTAATTATCATGAGCATAACACACGGAGGAAGAATGACATACACAGTGAACTCAGAAATTTGAGCCTGGCACAAAAGGGTGTCCACTACACTGGAGCAAAACTCTTCAATGCTCTTCCTCCCGAAATAAAGACAAAGATTCACAACAATAGTGAGTTTAAGAAAGCTCTAAAAATATTTTTGCTAGAAAAAGCTTTTTACAGTCTAGATGAATTTTTAACTAAATAAATTGTAATATTTTAATATTATATAATACAAGTTGACATAATGCCACTATGAATTTTATTTAACCTGAGCTCTGTAACTGTGTGTGCTCCGTATGTGTTTTCTGTAGTGTTTTAATGATTCTAAGAAAATATGTATTTTCTTTTTCTATATTGCTGCCCAAAGAATTTACTGTATAAACTTTTATATAATTATGTACTCAAATTTCTGTATATGCTATAAGATTATCAGATTGTATTTGTAAAAAACTGACTCATTCCACGTCCTTGTGTATCCAACACAGTTGGACCTATGGAACAAGAAATAAATCAAATCAAATCAAATCAAATAATGGTGTGGGCTGTGCCACAGCAGGTGGAGACAGCCACTTGCCATTACACCTTGTCAATGTTCTGAGCTGATGTCTTTTACACCACACTTGCACATATGGCAAACCATAGTGCACACAATGGGATGTTCCACACTTAACAACTACCTGTATCTTCTAGTCTCCACAAACATCTTTTCTTGGCCTGAGTGGTTTGAAGTGGAACACATTATATCACAGAATTGACATGTGACACATTCCTCCATGGCCACAATAGATGTTTAGAAACCCATCTTATTTGACAATTACAAACATCACATAACATTGAAAAATGTCAGACAGACAAAATAATTTTAACTTTTATTCAATTATTATTATTATTATTATCATCATCATCATCATCATCATCATCATCATCATCATCTGTCCGTAAGGTCACTTAAGACCAAACCCATTTTTAATTCTTCAAGCAATGTATGAGCATATCTTTTTTCGTCCAGTCCATTTAATTAATGAATATTTAGTTTCGAGCATAAACTTTACACTTATCATGCATTACAAAAATCACCATCACATTTATCAATTTTTTAGTGTGACATATATCTTGACACATTATTTCTTTTTCTAGAATTTATGAGAGCTTAGCTCCCTCTATTTCATTTTCATTTTAGAAAAATATCTATTATGTAATTCAGCTTGCTTAGATAAAAGAGAGTGTCTCACACTTAACATAGCTTGTCAAAATACCGGTGTAGGCTCTACGTCTGTTCAACCATACAGTTGTTCATTCCATGCTATAATCTAGTAAATGACTTTCCCATTACACATTTTACTGCTTTATTTGTATTGGCTTTCCCTCGTACCACCATCCAGCTACTTTATACATACATTATTTCATTTGCATAAATAAAAGCATAAGAGATATTTACCCTGTTTGATAAGTCTATATCGTTATTACATTACAGTACTGTTCCTCAAACGTAATTGCATTTACTTTTCTTTCCATTTCTAGATTACAGCCTCATAAGTTTCTCAAATTTATTGAGATAGAAAATGTTTTAAGTTCACCTTTACCATAAGGAGTCAAATGCTGACATTTTAACCTACACCACACTCCACAGATTCATATCTCAGATCTGTGGTAAGTCAGATACATGTGTAAACATAAATTCAAAGAATCATCAGTGCCCGGGTAAGTCTATTAGCCTTTAAATGATTTGGAGAACACTTCAAAAGTGTGACTAACAGTCACTGTAGAGCTTCTGCAAGAGCTGTGCTTACAACTTTTCTTACGGACAGATACAGTGTAAATATCTTTTCACCTTTCCAGTGTTAGTGTCTCTTTGTTATTGCCTCTATACAAAAATGGTTCAGGTCACTGTCTATGGATTCACCTAACCAAAGATTAGACTGTCCCTTCCCTGGGTTTGTCTGCCCTTCTCCTCTCCAATACCTACAAACCATCTGGTATGCCCCATATTAAATATTTAACAGTATGCCCAGCCTCTGATACTTATTTCTATGCATCTCAATGACAAAGCTTCTCTGTAGGATACCAAATCTACTTGGTTACTTCAAACACGTTTCCTGACTCCTTCTTTTGTACTTTTTACCTATATTTTTTCTAATACCATAACTTACATATATTCTATTATGTTATCTGATAATGAGCCTTCCCTCATGTTATTCCTCCTATATTTATTTTACCATCCTGCACGTTTCTCCAAGAAGTCTCCACCTTCCAATAAGCACCAATGATTGTCTGCTGGGATATATTCGTTGTTACCAGATTACAAGGGTTATCTTTATTACTAAACCAGTCACAGTCTGCTCACATAAAAAAAATGCAAAAATGTGCTATGGATGTTTACCTAATTTACATGTACATTTTTTCCATTTCTTTAGGCAAATGCTCACTATGTACAGGATGATTCAGAAAGACAGAACAGAGTTCATCTCTTTATTAAAAAGTATGAAAGATAGAAACACACTGCATGTTACTGGACAGAGGAAGGCTCAAAGTTTTATGTTCACACAGGCACTGTATAATACATTCAACATGAGCACCATGCACTATTCAAAAAACAATTAAATGGCAGGCATTTATTCCACACATCAATCAGCAGGTCCCTATTTATTGAATTAATAGCTTCAACAATTCAAGTTCTCAGATCTTGAAGAGTAGCTGCCATAAATGGAACGAAGATTCTGTCTTTTATGAACTGCCACAGAAAAAAGTTGCAAGGTATGATGTCTGATGACCCTGGAAGCCAAAAATAGCGAACAAGATCTTGTTGTCCATCTCTTCCAATCCAACATTGTGGGATGGTGTTATTAAACAAATGCCAAATCTCAACGCAAAAGTGAGGCGGGGCACCAGCATGCATAAAAATGAAACCACTGGAATCTTTGTGGTGAAGTCAAGGAAACATCCAATTTTGCAGCATGTCCACCTGTGACATTCCTATCACAGTTTCCTCCATAAAAAAGAGAGGTCCATAAAGTTTGTGAACACAAATGGCACAAAACACATTCAGTTTTGGCAAGTCTCTTTCACATTTGATGACAATGCCAGGATTTTGTGACCCAGAAAGTGTCCTCTGCCATATCCTGAAGAATTAAAATGCAATATTGGTATCTCCCATTATGGTTGCCAGGACACAACTGCTGCAGTAACTGAAACCTCTAAGCTTCATATGCAGGCATCATTTCAGAACACTTCACCCTATTGTTTGAGGAGGTTGGAGTTCCTGACCTGCCTATTTTGTGGACTTCCAAGGGCTTCTGTTTGAACGTATCATGGATACTCTCACCATTTACATCAGACTTGTATGGCCAACCAGCACTCTTCTCTGTGCACTTGCAACCAACTTCGAAGAATATTTTATGCTAGCCATAAATCAGCTTGTGCAGAGGTTGCTTCTTGCAGAATAAATGACAGGTTGCATGTTGCACTTGAACAATGGATTAGTTTGTGCGAATCCCAACACACAGAATGATTTCCCTTGTGGTGTAGTTGCCATGTTGCTACAAACAGACAACAGCACAGCTGTTACAAAACTTTGAACTTTCCGCTATCCAGTGAGATGCACAATGTGGTTCTATATTTTATGGTTTGTCTGTAATAACAACTGAAATCTGTTCTTCCTTCTTGAATCACCCTGTATACTAAAAGGTAACATCTTGAGCTCTTAATCTTTCCAGTATTTATAAGGTAAAACACGTCTTCATAATAGCTCACCAGTCCTTTGATTTTATGCCTCTTGGTGTAATATGTTAAGACCTAAAGCGTTTTTATTTAATTTACTTAAGTTGTTTATTCATTGGTGCACCCTCATCAGAGATAATGCAAGCCTTTTTCTATTATTTCTGCACATCAGCTGTTAAACAATTGAAGCACCTCTTTGTGATGCTACCTAAACATGCAAGCACATCAAGATATTCTCTGTAGTCAAGGTTTCCTTTCCTGCATCTTCACTTCCCTCTTGTGATATGCTTAACATGTATTTTAACATCAGCCATTTGTCAAAAAATTAAACAAATGTATATATTGTTTGCCTCACTTAACAGCATTTATATCTCATCATCATACATGTGTTACTTTGCCCCACTGTCATACATTAGCAGGTTGTAATTACAACTGGGCTGCAGAAGAGAAGCATTTCAGCTTTAGAAACTTATTATGTAGAAAAAGGGATGACAGAACAGGTGCTCTTGTGAGAGAAACAAGAAAGGAAATTTATGAATTGGTTTGCTAGGATTGAAGAGAGAAGAGCCCTGCAGACAGAACTCTGCACACCAGGATCCCCATCCTGATGGGTTCTTCACCAAGACACCAGAGGATAAAGAATTTTCGGCATACTCTACAGAAAGGACTTGTCTCGGCTTCACTCGTACAGGTCCCAAAAATTAATATTCCTACGATTAGCACAAAGAGAGGAAGTAACCACGCATTAGTAACTCATTGAGTAGTCATTGTTATAAGTATGTCTGTCTGTTGTCATTACCCGCATGCCCTGTTCTTGGTTTATGGTATGTAACTTCACCTATAAAAAGTCATACAGACACAACCATAATGCATCGTAGTATAGGGAAAGGAGAGGAGTGGAGGAGGGGAAACGAGAGGAGTAGAGGAGGAGGGGAGGGGAGGGGAGGGGGACATGCAGAGAGACTAGCGGATGTAATGGTTGAATAGAAGGCTGTTAATGCTGGAATGAGAGCAGGAAAGGCTCAAACTATTCTTGGGACCGAAAGCTGGCTAAAACCCCAAGTGGAAAGCACTGAGATATTTAGTGAGTCATGGAATTTATATCAAAAAGACAGATTAGAAGCCATAGGAGGGGGAGTGTTCATTGCGGTTACCAAAAATACGGTCTCCTTTTAGGTCAAAGTTGAGTGTCACAGTGAAGTTGTCTGGACACATAGCAGGTGTAGGTGAAACCAAGTTAATTGTTGGATGTCATTACCAGCCACTCAATTCTGCTGTGGCAGTTCTAGAGTCATTCAAAGAAAGTCTACAGTCAATAGTACATAAATACCCAGGCCATGCAATGCTAGCAGCAGGTGACTTTAACCTTATGAATATAGACTGGGATGACTATGGATTCATTGCGGGGAGGGGGGGTACAGACAGACAGTCATACAAAATACTTTTGAACATGTTTTCTGTAAACTGTCTTGAGCAGCTAGCTTGGCAGCCCACATGCAATGGAAACATCATAGACCTTGCAGCTACAGCGTTGTGGATTTATTCAAGCATACTCTGACATCAGTATTTCTTGTATGATGGAGAATATTTCAACCAGATGGACAGCGTTGCGATGGGAAGCTCATTAGCTCCAGCTGCAGCCAATCTGTTCATGGGGTACTTTGAAAACATGGACGTGGAAAGCTGGAAGAATTCTTGGACGACATCACCAACATCCATGACAACATCAAGTTCACAGTGGAGATAGAGACAGATGGTGCCTTGCCATTCCTTGATGTCCTTGTCTGCTGCAAAACAAATGGGCCTCGGAGCCACAGCGTTTACCGGAAACCCACCCACAAAGACTGATATCTGCACAATAACAGCTATCACCATCCATCTCAGAAACTTTCTGTTCTGAGGACCTTAGTGCATTGAGCCGAAACCATCCCAGATTCTGAAAACTTGCTGAAGGAACTGAGCCACTTATGGAAAGTATTCAAGGAAAATAGCTACAACAACTGCCAGATTTTGCAAGCTATCTTCCTGAAAATACGTAAGCAGGAAGACTCCAAGGAGAACACCTTGAAGAAGATTGTGTTCTTGCCATTCTGTGGCTCAATAACAGAAAAGATAAGCCTGCTCCTAAAGAGGCATAAAATTGATTCGGTCTTCAGGGCTGTAGCAAAAATTTGACAGCTCTTGAGGCCTGTGAAAGACAACATAGGCATCAAAATGCCAGGAGTATATAAAATACCATGTAGGTGTGGACAGTTCTATATTGGACAGACTGTGTGTACCATTGAACAGTGCTGTGTAGAACACGAGAGATGTTTTTGTCTATGGTACCCAAAGAAATCAGCAGTAGCAGAGCATGCATTAGAAAATCGTCATCATATTGCATTCAAAGAGACATCTATTATCACATGGACTAACAGTTTTTGGGATATCATAATAAAAGAAGTGATCGAAATAAAAATTTGTGACAACACGCTCAATAAAGATGGCAGCCTGCAGCTAAGCACAGTGTGGGACCTGACCATCGGAAGGTTGAAGAGGGCACGGGGGCTGCACAATGCAAACATTACCATATATAGTGCCAGAGCGGGTACCAGTGACATCACAGAAGGCAACGCGGCTATATAAGGATGGCAGCAGCAACCAGAAGACAGTCACCACTTGACAATGGCCGAGGAGTACTCAGCCAAAAGCTCTTGGATTTTAAACCACTTGACACAGCTGGAAGCCTGAGAAACTTTTATTAGTACATATCACCATGAAACTATGCCCTCCTGTATACAGACAATTGTTTTTCCCTCACTCCATTTGTGAGTGGAACAGGAAAGGAAATGACAAGTAGTGGTACAGGGTACCCCCGCCATGGACCATATGGTGGCTTGCGGAGTATCTATGTAGATGGTAGATGTAAATGGTAGATGTACATGTAGTTATGGGAACATGGGATATATTGCAGGAAGAGTTCCCACCTGCACAGTTTAGAAAAGCTGATGGCAGTAAGGATCCAGATGGCGCAGGCCATGAAGCTGTTATTGAAGTGAAGAAAGTTTGTTGGACAATGTTTTCAGTAACTGGGTGATCCGACTGTCTCTTGGCTTCAGTTTGTTGGTGGACATTCATGTTGAGAGAAAGCTCGTTGGTCATCTTTCTCATGCAGAATACAGCACAGTGGTTGCAGCTTAGCTTGTAGATCATATGACTGATTACACACGTAGCCCTGCCTGTGATGGGACATGTGATGCTTATGACCGGGCTGCAGTAGGTGGTGGTGAGAGGCTGTATGGAACAAGTCTTCCATCTAGATCAATTACAGGGATATTGAGCCAGAAGGCAAGGGGTTGGGCAGCAGCAGTGCACTAGGAATGGATACGGACATTGTGTAGTTTTGGTGGGCAATGGAATACCACTGTTGGAGGGGTAGGAAGGCTACTGGGTAGGATATTCCTCATTTCAGGGCATGACAAGAACTAGCTGAAACCCAGACGGAGAATGTGATTCAGTTGCTCCAGTCCTGGGCAATGTTGAGTCACAAGGAGAATGCTCCTTTCTGGCTGGACAATGCAACTCTGGGAGTTGGTTGGTGACTGGAGAGATATGGCATAGGAGACTTTTTCTACACAAGGATGGGAGGGTAATTTTGGTCTGTGAAGGCCTCAGTGAGACACTTGCTATATTTTGAGAAGGTCTGCTTGTCACAACAGATGCAATATCCAGGGGTGACTAGGCTGTATGGAAGGGACTTCTTCATATGGAACAGGTGGCAGCTGTCAAATTGGAGGTATCACTGGTATTTAGTAGGTTTGATATGGATGGAGGTACTGATGTAGCCCTCTATGAGGTGGAGCTCAACACAAGGAAGTTGGCTTGATGAGTTGCAAAAGACCAAGTGATGCAAATGGGGAAGAAGCAGGTGAGCATCTGGAGGAATGTGGACAATATGTCCTCACCTGCAATCTGGATCTTGAAATATCATCAGAGGACCTGAACCAGGTGAGGAGTTTGCGATTTTGGGGGTTAGGAAGGATTACTCTAGATGGACAACGAATAGGTTAGCGTAGGGTGGTGCCATGCAGGTGCCCATTCTCATACTATGGATTTGTCTGTAAGTGGTACCTTTAAAGATGAAGTAATTGTGGCTGAGGATATAAGTAGTCATGGTGACCACGAAGGAGGCTGTAGGTTTGGAATCACACATGCATTGGGAAAGGTAGTGTTCAACAGTGGCAAGGCCGTCAGCATTAAGGATGTTAGTGTAAAGGGAGGTGGCATCAATAGTGACGAGCAGGGCACTGTATGGCAAAGAAACAGGAACTGTGGAGAGACAGTGAAGGAAGTGGTTGGTGTCTTTTATATAGGAGTGTAGGTTACAGATAATAGGCTGAAGGTGTTGGTCTGCAAGAGTGGAGATTCTATCAGTGGGGGCACAGTAACTGTCCACAATGGAGCATCCTGGGTGGTTGGGTTTATGGACTTTAGGAACCAAGTAGAAAATAAGAGTGCAGGAAGTGGATAGAGAGAGAGAGAGAGAGAGAGAGAGAGGCGTTTTGGGTGGGTCTGAGGATTTCAGGTAAGAGTGGAGACCCAGTTGTATTTCTGGAATGGCGTCACTGTGGCAGGGTTTGTAGGTGGATGAGGAAGATACAAGACCTTTCTATACATCCTCTCATCACCATCTACTCAAGTCCAGACACAAGCATCACTTATCCCATCAAAGGCATGGCTGCCTGTGAAAGCAGTCATGTGATCGACAAGCTAAGCTGCAACCACTGTGCTGCAGTCTCCGAGAGCATGACAACCAACAAGCTGCATGTCCACATGAATGCACACTGACAAACTGTGGCCAAGAAACAGTTGGACCACACAGGTGCTGAACACGCTGCCCAACATAACGTTCTTCACTTCAATGATGCTTCACAACCTGCACTATCTGGATCCTTCCTGCCAACGTCAGCTTTTCTGAACTGCGCAGATGGGAACTTTCCCTACAATATATCCTACATTCCCATAAACCAACACCCCCCCTACCCCTCCCCCCCACCCCCACCTCTTCAACCTCAGCCTTCATTACTCTCTGAGCATCACCTACTTATCCCCTTCCCTGCTCTCACTCCAGCACTATTAGCCTTCTGTTCCACCATTGCACACAATAGTCTCTCTCCCTCATCTTTCCCCCCTACTCTTACTTTTCTCTTTTTTTTTCTCCACCTCTACTTCCCTCCTTTTCACTGCCTCCCAACCCTTGTGATCTCCTGCCTGCACCTAACTGCCCTACCCTAAATCCTTTCACCCTCCCACAAGCATCACTTTACTACCCCCACCACTACCCTGCTATGTGTCCACCTCCCCACCCCAGCCTCTCCTTATCCCACCACCCAGATTACTTCTCCCATCATGCACAATTGCTCAGAGTCTAGCTTCACTGGCCAGCAACAGTGGTCATGTGTGTTTGAGCTGGTGCACCTCTCTGTGACTCATCATCTCCTCCATATGGTGAGTACCAACCTATCCTTTCCATAACACATGGTATGTATCTATATTTAGCAACCTTACATAACATATTTTGCTACACTTCATCATGCTTATGTACCTTTCTTACAAAATATAAAGCATATGATGGATATTCAATCATCCTGTGTTTGATCATCTTGTGATGTTGCAGTTCTTCTTATGTCCATGCTTGGTGTGAAGACAGGATGAGAAATTCCGCCATATGCAAGAAAACTTTTCAGTTTTGTTTTACGCAGACATGTTTCAGTACTTTTTGTGCTGTCTTCAGTGGCTTATTTTATTTTCTTACTGTAAAATTGTTGTTACATATTAACAGTTAGAGAAACTTTTGGTACAAAATATGTACAGCTGTAAACACACTACGGAAGACAAAAAGTCACCACCTCATCACCTTGTATTCGTATGACTGACCTTCAAAGAGAAATGCCATATATTTGCAGCATTCTTCTGTGAGTGGAACCTGCCAGATTCCAGCTGTCAGATCCACTCTAGACATCAATTGTACATTCCTGTAGTTCTGTACCAGCTCATTCATCTTACCAAGATGATCTGTTTTCCACACTACGATTTTATTAACCCTTCTAGTGTCAAGTACAATCCTGATTATATTATCCCTTTTCTTCACAACTACAATTGGGTTACATTACTCGCTGCTATTGAGCTGAATAACTCCCTAGTCCAGTTTCCTCTGCAATTCTGCCCTTACAGCATCTCAGTTTGCCATTGGTATAAGATATGGTTGTACCCTAATAGGCTTGTGATTCCTTACTTGCATACGGTACACAAACAAATTCTGGTAACCACACAATAATTCAAAAAATTGACTTTTATTCTCTTCCATTAGTCCTTTTGTATTGTTCACCTTATCTCTAATGCTGTCAGCTACATCTAATTCACTAATCCTGTTATCTATATATACATTAGTCACCAATCCTTCACCAGAAAAATGAACTTTTAATCTTATTGTGATTCTGATTTTTGCCAGCATTCAGCTCAATATATCTGTCTTGGTAAATGTTTGGTAAATGGTGCTACTAGCATATTTGGACCAAAATTCTGTTTTTAAAAAAATATTGGTACACAGATTAGGTACCACAAAAAACTTCTGCACATAGGTAACTCCATTCACATCTACCTCAAAGATGGCTTCACTTTTAATCAGCTTAAGGCGGCTGCCATTAGCCATCTTCATTTTCATACTGCTTACATGATACATGACAACATCTTCACTATTTACACGACTGAAAATTACTCTGTAACATAACACACATCGCTTCCAATGTCGACCAAATATTCTACAGCTGCATTATTCACCATGACATTTCTGAAATGCTGAATCTTTTAAAAGTATTCTTTCTTCACCTCAGTCTGCCAGTAAATCCCTCTCAATCTCTTTAAAGCTATCAATGCACATTATGTTAATTACATTACTTGGAGGTTCAACATCAATATCACTATTAAACATGTCATCAAAAACAGCACAAAATTCTGGCTGAATTTAACTTAATCTGCACAATTTCCTCACCACTTTATACTTCTAGGTTGCCCACGTTTGTGGTAACAATTGACTTAAAAATCTGGCCTGTGAAACATAATCATGTAGCTGGAACTCATCCTCCACTTTACTGAGCTAGTCAGAACACATATCATAAGTGGTCCTTTGCTCTTCATCATTAACAATGACTAAGGTCTTTACCTCATCTTGGCTATCTTCAGTGCTTAAATTGCTACCAAAATTGCACTTGTAAGACCACAGTGTGCCATTCACTGTGTCTGTAATAGTATCTGCTTGTTGCTGTCAGCATATGCAAGGCTTTTTGCATGCCTGACCACCACTTCCACTGCTGTGGCAGGTTCTTTTTCCTGTCTGTTAGGAGTACAAAAATCCAACCATTGAACTATTTCAGCCTGATCCACAGAAAAATTAATTCCCTTTGCCATTTGTCACCATTAATAAATGATTCTTCACTCTGGCTGCCCCACTCTAGTACTGCCAAGCTGACACGATCATCATCCTCACAAGATTCCAGATTGAATAACACATTCAAATCGACATCTACAGATTCAGTTGTCTGATTGTGGCTTTTTCTAGATTAACTATCATGCTGCCTCCAGCCTTTCCACAATTCTTTATTCCCTAATACCATCTCCACATTGAACACTCCATTTCCCCACGACCATTACTATCATTGAGCCTCCTCCGAAACCCATCTTTGGTGCTGTTTCCATCATATTTCTAGGGTGTACACACTCCTCGACAAGTGGGAAATCCAAGAAAAACCTATTAATTTTTTCTTACGGCAGAAAACTGGGAAAACATGGGACTTTTTCAATGTTTTAATTTTCAGTTAAGTTTTTGTAATTTTTACTAGTAACAACTAATTCTCTGACAAATAATTAAAGAATTTTACTGCATCCCACTACTGCTGAATAATACTGCAGCAATAAACATAAATGAGAGGGGGAAAAGAAGAACAAAAATAGAACTTAAGTTGCAAAGGAGCTGCGCCATTTACAACAACCAAACACAGTGCATACACAAGTGTCTGGCAACAGCAAAATGTATCAAAGGCTTTAGGACAAAGACAATCCAATACTTAATAACAACATACTTTTTACGATGAGCACAGTATCACAACAACTGTTTACATTAGGTTTGTCTGAGCAATTGCCAACAGGCTCATGTGCATGCTCGTGAGTCACATAGGAGCAGTACCTTCTTCCACCTCTGGCTGTTAGCTGTGTCAGCAGTGGCAATAACCAACCAGATAGTACCCAGAAAAATTTTTCTGTTGTGCCCTAACCGCCAGATTCATGCATGCACAGAGTAGACTGAGTTGTAGTGGGGAGGCAGTAGTCTTCACATGACCTGTGTTCACATTCAGTGATTTCACTGTTTCATCTTCATTTACAGCCCTCACGTCAAATGAGAAGATAATGGATTTCTGTGGCCAGGAGCTATCAAGTTAATTAAAATATATTCACATAATTATGGAAGGCTCAAATAGGTTATTAGTTTCAGTTTTCTGATTTTATTTTATTTCAACATTTTTGGCAGTCAAACATAATGTGACTTGAAGATCAAAGACATTATTTCTGTTGATTTGCTAAAGAAATTTGGCTTTTATTAATCTTTTCCACAGACAGTCAATTTATTTTAAACAAAATATTTCATTTCACAGTATTGGCTAGTTTCAGCTGTTCACTGAATTTCAAAAGCACATTTTCATCTTCTGGCATGTATGGCTTTATACCATAATAAAGAACAAAACATGAGATAATACAGTACTGGTACTCCAAGAAAATGTACATCCCAAAAACCACACTGGAAAACTTAATATAAGTTTGGGGCTTACTTCATTGTCAATCTGAAAATACAAATGTGCACTTTAAGCCAAATTATGCATTTTGGTATGAAACTTCCTGGTGGATTAAAACTATGTGCCAGACTGAGACTCAAACTTGGGACCTTGTAGTGCCTCGAGAGCTTCGCGGTAAATTCTAGAGACACTTGTATTTCCACCATCTCAAACACGGGATATTTTAAGGATGAGTGTGTGAGAGTGGAAATGTGTCTACTGCACCATGATTTATGTGTGTGCAGGACGGGCATGTGTTACAAGAAGACTAAAGTTGTGGTGGTCTATCGGCACTGACAAGTGGTGGCCACGCATGCCTTGGAAGCCGTATGTCCAGCACAAGGATTAATCACAGGCTACTCTTTGGCAGTGAAATAGTAGTGACTGTTGTGAAGAAATGAAATAGTTTTTATATAGAGACTCATATACTCTGTTGTTTGACTTGCTAGGAACAAGAACTGTTTTGACAAGGGTTATTAAAACCAAAAGAGACTGTAATTACTAAGGTTTTCCAGACAGGGTTGATTTGCAAGACTTGAAAGCGCATGTGAAACTTGTGTAGTTGTTTTATTGTGAAGAAGAAAATATAGTGAAGTTGATATGAAAGTATTCTGAGAGTAAGAAATCATTTCAAAAGTAGAGAAGTAGTTCAGTATCATTTCCTTAACCAGCACGAAATCTTCGGAGAAGAAGCATTGTGAAGATTGACGCAGCCGTCTGTTCTGAGAAGAAGACTGGCTGCACACAATACGTAAGTCACCCGCGAGAGACATGGGAGTCTTGCACCCCAGTACCGCACAGTCTCCGGTCATCAGGAAAACATTAGAACCTTTGCCTTTTGTGGGCAAATGCTCTACCAACTGAGCTACCCAGGCATAACTCACAATTCGTGCTCACAGCTTCAGTACTGCCAATACCTTGTCTCCTACCTTTGAAACTTCACAGAAGCTCCCTTGTGAACCTTGCAGAACTAGCATTTGTGGAAGAAAGGATATTGCAGAGACATGGCTTAGCCACAGCCTGGGGGATGTTTCCACAGTGAAATTTTCACTAAGCAGTGGAGTGTGCACTGATATGAAATTTCCTGGCATATTAAAACTATGTGCCAGAACGAGACTTGAACTTGGGACCTTTGCCTTTCATGGGCAAGTGCTCTACTGACTGAGCAATCCAAGCACAACTCATGACCCCTCCTCACAGCTTCAATTCTGCCAATACCTCATGTGCACTGATATGATTGGAAAGTAGGAGATGAGGTACTGGTAGAATTGAAGCTATGAGGACGGGTCATGAGTTGTGCTTGGAAAGCTCAGTCAGTAGAGCACTTGCCCATGAAAGGCAAAGGTCCCAAGTTCAAGTCTCGTTCTGGCACACAGTTTTAATCTGCCAGGAATTTTCAATTCAGCACACACTCCATTGCAGAGTGAAAATTTCATTGCGGCATTCTGGTATGGTTTACAAAATTCTGATGCTCATGGAGTATCCTCTGATGTCCTCTTCCTTTTATGACATAATGTAAGATCTCTTAATGTTTTGTATGTATTAACATATGGACTTTCTATGTTATCATAGCTGCACATGCCTGATTTCTGGCACACTCTGGCACCTGCTGAAAATAACGTATTTCTAACAGGTTGCAGGAAAATATTGTGAGTGGTTGTTTGAAAAGCATTACTTTCAAAATAAATTTCCTGTTACGCAAGATGAATTATGTTATGTGTGAGGATGTGTGATCAGTTTCTTACATCACAAAGTGTTTTACTCTCATTTAAAACTGAACACTTTGAGAACCAGACACTTAGAAGAATTTTGAGCTCTAAAAATCGGACATCTATGTCATTACTTAAAATTTTACTGGCACATTTGTGTGATGTATCTTAAATGGTAACAAACACAAAAAAGACCAATAATATATGTCAAAGCTAAGCTTTTCATGTAGCTTATTAATCTTCAAGACCAATCTATACGTGAAAACTTCATTTTTCCTGTAGCTACACTATGTATATTAATTTAAACCATTGACTTTTCCTATTTGTGTGTTAACACTACTTAAAGTGATGACTACATCGCATGTTCTATGCTCTGATCATGGCCAACTAATCTATAGTTGGCTGTGTGCTCTGAATATCTGGTGTCAGTGGCTGGGAGATCACTTGATTTGAGCTACGATTGGCTTACAAAAGCGCATTGTAATCTCGATTTCTATGCTTTGGAAACTAACATGCTGTGTTTGGTGTAATTAAAATTTATACTTTCATAATACGAAAATATGCAGTGTATTGTAATATGAGAATATCAGCATTCGTGTTGCTGCACATCAAATATCTTTCATAAATGTGATTTTTCCCCCCGTGGATTCCATTTTCTAAAGTGCTGTAATTTCTGTGCTGGTGTATAAAGCCTTAACTGTTCAAAGAGTTGATAAGTTTTACAGTTCTGAGGAAAGTACACTGTCACCTAACGTGGAGAAAGTGTATATTTTTAACCAGAGAATTCAGGAAAAATTCATTATTTTTTTCCCCTTGTCCACATATACACCCTGTATTTTGTCCCCCCTTCATGGATCACAGTAAGGAGAAAAACTAGTTTCCTGACTGGTGCCCAGTGGTGCATTGCCTATTATTTTCTGGCACATCTCTACTCAGTTGATTCCCATGGTTGTGTGAATTCATCTGAGAATTATTTATGTCACACTCGAAGTGCTCCTAGTCATCATCTTGCCAGCTCCTATCTCCTCTACTATTCCCATAGTTTTTGCATTACCAGCACCTTGGTTCCGATAAGACATTGCAGCATCCACTTGTTCTATGAACTCAAGAAAGTTCTCCATAGTTTCCTTGAGACTGTTGACCAAATATCACTGCAAATAATCTGGCAAATGCCTTTTCAGAGTTGACATCTCTGTCAGCATACCCAATGGTCTGTCCAAATGCACAAGCTTTTGGAGCTCAGACTTCCAAAATTTACACATGTTTCCATGGTTACTGCTGTAGCATGCACAGTTAAGAAATGCATTCTGCAGTTACATCTTCTTTCCTACACCTCAACACTTACGTAGCAGTAGCGTCTCAAACATGGCATAATCAGTAAATGCTGCTACATTTTGATTTGCCCACAGCTGCATTCCTCCATCAAGCTGCCATTTTATGAATTTGACCTTTGTCTCATTGGATGTGTCCTCCAAAAACAATCCTTACACAAGGTCAAGATCTACAATATGGTATTTTCCTCCGCCACATTTTACTGAGTCCAACTTTGCCTTTGCCTCCATCTGCACTGAACCACATGGTCGATGCTATTTGACATGTATTTCCATGCAGACTACATCTCATTCATCTTTTTATTGCACTCTGTCTGCACTGATTTTATTCTTTGTCCCAAATCATTCTTGACAGTAGTAATTCAATCTGCCAGCTTTTTCTCTACATGCCTAATTAGTGTGCTATGCCCCTATAAAATATTCTGGGTTCCATTATTTTGATCATTTATATCTTTTTGAAGTTGTGCATTTTGATCTTTTAATTCTTCAATTGCCTCAACTTGATTTTTGATCTCATCAATTACTCTCAGTTTCTGCATAATAGCTTGCAAAAGTGTGTGTGAATTCTCTGTTGCTAACATCCCAACTCCTTTCCCAGAAATTTTAATTTCATCTCCCTCAGGTGTAGCAGGGCTCCCCATATTGCTGTCTGCTCAATCTGAACCACACTTATTGGGCAACTACTTGATACAGTCAGCCATGGCTAATGAACTGCAAACAGCTAAGCAAATAGAGAATGCTTCCCAACTTAACTTTGATCTGCGACCACCGTGCTGCTGGTGTTAAGTTCATGGCTGCATGTGTCACATCAGTTAATGGGTGTGCACATGGCGAACATGTAGTGCACCGGAGGGAACCCTCGTTAGGGAGCTGCACTGCACTGGATCCAACCACATAGCTGTTGCCACAGCACACTGGAGCCCAAATCCTTGGTGCATAGCACTGTGATGAGTTTGTTAATGTGACATGGAGGTGATGATGATGGTGATGGATGCACATTCAAGATGAAAATGTGCCTCCAATGCATTAGTAATCCCAGCCTTTGGGATTCAGTGGTTGAGCTGACATCACATCTGCATTACTTCAACTTACTTCAACTTCACAAATACTACAAAAACATTTAAAATACAGAAAAAAATTATCAGGGTTATAAAAAAGCTAAATGTAAAGATTCCTGTAGACCCCTTTTTAAAACTCCGAAAATATTGCCACTGACTTGCTTGTATGTATACGAAATACTAATTTTCACAAAAGGGAGCATCTTAAAAAAGGAAAATCTCTTCAAATACAACTATGATATATGCACACATGAAACTAGACAGAAGATGAACATACACAGGAACACAGTAAATACAAACTTATGCAAAAGACGAATGTATCATTCTGGAGCTATATTATATAACCATATGCCTTCGTACCTAAAATGCATACCAACATTAAACACATTTAAAATAAAGTTAAAACAGTTCTTGCTTGACCACTGCTTCTATTCTTTGTCTGAGTTTATGGAATATCATAATAAGTAAACTTCATTTACCAAATTTCACTAACTGTCAATTCATAATATAGTTTACATTGTGCTTATCATGTCATCTCACTTAATAACTGCTATTATCACATGTACAAACAATTTTGGTACACCAACCTACATTATTATGCATTTTTAATGCGTCAACAATGTAGTCAAAATGAGTACTGTATTGTAAACTAACTAGGTTTACCACTGTTCTATATGACATGTACAAACAATGTACGAAACTGATTCTTGGACCAATAAACAAATTTTTCACATACACTTGGTGAAGCCACCAGACAATGGTCAGGAGATGTGGAGACAGGGTCTACAGAAGTTAGTACATGGACTAAATCCAGCACTGCAGCTGACTACACACACAAGTACCACTGGCACCGCAGCCAGCTTCTACATCATGGAGCATGTGCCATTCAAATGCCACTCACGAGCAAACCCTCTCTTTCACACATAAACACAATTTGTTGTGTCACAGGGTGCAAATTCTCCTTGGGTTATGGACCTGTCTCTGGGTCTACTAAGGATACTGCTTTTGCATGAGCACCTTGAAGGGTCCTCTCCAGTTACAAAAAATCAACTGTTTCCTTCTTTAAATTAGAACTAGAATGGAAATTCTGAACTAAGTCCTTCACCTGAAACCAGAGATGGTGGCAAGGGGGGGAAGGCTATGGGGGCTATAGTCCCCCCCCCTGCCACCCAATGGAGTATCATATAACACTGGATAAAATGACTTCAGAAATCAGTGAATATATTACTCCAACAGATTCAATCTTTTTTTTATATATAATTAAGTAGCAATATATAAAAACAAAGATGAGGTGACTTACCGAACAAAAGCGCTGGCAGGTCGATAGATACACAAACAAACACAAACATACACACAAAATTCAAGCTTTCGCAACAAACTGTTGCCTCATCAGGAAAGAGGGAAGGAGAGGGGAAGACGAAAGGAAGTGGGTTTTAAGGGAGAGGGTAAGGAGTCATTCCAATCCCGGGAGCGGAAAGACTTACCTTAGGGGGAAAAAAGGACAGGTATACACTAGCACACACGCACATATCCATCCACACATACAGACACAAGCAGACATATTTAAAGACAAAGAGTTTGGGCAGAGATGTCAGTCGAGGCAGAAGTGTAGAGGCAAAGGAGTTGTTGAAAGACAGGTGAGGTATGAGTGGCGGCAACTTGAAATTAGCGGAGATTGAGGCCTGGCGGATGACGAGAAGAGAGGATATACTGAAGGGCAAGTTCCCATCTCCGGAGTTCGGATAGGTTGGTGTTGGTGGGAAGTATCCAGATAACCCGGACGGTGTAACACTGTGCCAAGATGTGCTGGCTGTGCACCAAGGCATGTTTAGCCACAGGGTGATCCTCATTACCAACAAACACTGTCTGCCTGTGTCCATTCATGCGAATGGACAGTTTGTTGCTGGTCATTCCCACATAGAATGCATCACAGTGTAGGCAGGTCAGTTGGTAAATCACGTGGGTGCTTTCACACGTGGCTCTGCCTCTGATCGTGTACACCTTCCGGGTTACAGGACTGGAGTAGGTGGTGGTGGGAGGGTGCATGGGACAGGTTTTGCATCGGGGGCAGTTACAGGGATAGGAGCCAGAGGGTAGGGAAGGTGGTTTGGGGATTTCATAGGGATGAACTAACAGGTTACGAAGGTTAGGTGGATGGCGGAAAGACACTCTTGGTGGAGTGGGGAGGATTTCATGAAGGATGGATCTCATTTCAGGGCAGGATTTGAGGAAGTCGTATCCCTGCTGGAGAGCCACATTCAGAGTCTGGTCCAGTCCCGGAAAGTATCCTGTCACAAGTGGGGCACTTTTGTGGTTCTTCTGTGGGGGATTCTGGGTTTGAGGGGACGAGGAAGTGGCTCTGGTTATTTGCTTCTGTACCAGGTCGGGAGGGTAGTTGCGGGATGCGAAAGCTGTTTTCAGGTTGTTGGTGTAATGATTCAGGGATTCCGGACTGGAGCAGATTCGTTTGCCACGAAGACCTAGGCTGTAGGGAAGGGACCGTTTGATGTGGAATGGGTGGCAGCTGTCATAATGGAGGTACTGTTGCTTGTTGGTGGGTTTGATGTGGACGGACGTGTGAAGTTGGCCATTGGACAGGTGGAGGTCAACGTCAAGGAAAGTGGCATGGGATTTGGAGTAGGACCAGGTGAAACTGATGGAACCAAAAGAGTTGAGGTTGGAGAGGAAATTCTCGAGTTCTTCTTCACTGTGAGTCCAGATCATGAAGATGTCATCAATGAATCTGTACCAAACTTTGGGTTGGCAGACTTGGGTAACCAAGAAGGCTTCCTCTAAGCGACCCATGAATAGGTTGGCGTACAAGGGGGCCATCCTGGTGCCCATGGCTGTTCCCTTTAATTGTTGGTATGTCTGGCCCTCAAAATTTCGAAATTTTCCCGAATTTCTCCGTCCTTTAACGTGTTTTGGCGGCAACACAACCACCTAACCTTTATGCACATCGTTGTCTACCAACCCAAGTCCAACATAGCCCATCTGTCACCAACACCTTTTCGCCTTTTTTCATTCCAGATCTCCAGTTTCTTTCCGGTTCACCTTTATCTCTCCCCATATATTTTTATTTTCATTTTCATTTCACCTCATGTTACACTTTCCACCTTCTAATACCATGTCACCCTCACAACACCCCCACAATGACCCCATTAAGTTTTATTTACATTCCCTCCGCAAACATGCCTTCGCCCTAGCCAGATTACGCTCGCATAGTTTATTTTCTCAGGCTTGTCTGACATTTGGCATTACCCCCAAAGGCCTCACACTCAAAGTTCCCATCTCTGGCTGCAACCCTTCCTTCCATCAGTCCCTATACCAGTTCCAAACTGAACAATCCATTGCCCTCACCCACCTAATCCTTCACCTACACATCAACTCAGCCAATGAACACACCCGTCAACTCCTATCCTTAATAAAAGTCCTTAATCTTTCCTCTCCCACATCCACACTGGCTGTTCAGAGCATCCTCCTACAGGCCAACCGTAAATTAGAACAGCATGCCACCCTCCACCTCAAAAAACTATCCAATCTCCTGGTTTCCCACCTCCGGAAAGGCAACTCACTCACCCTTCACAACCTTTCCAGCAAACCTCAACCTCCTCTCATTGCACACAAACCCAGTCTCTCCCATCTACTCAATCTCCCACTTCCAGCTCCACTCCCTCCAAAACCTCAAAATTCCGATCAACACAATCTGGAACCACAACACCCTAATTCAGTAGTTAACCTTTCCTCCAAACCTCTCTCCCAATCCGAAACCTCTGTCCTATCCAAAGGCCTCACCTTCAGCCCCACTCCCAGATTCAACCAAACAGCCCTCGTCAAAGATTTACTGTCCTACACTCGTACTCTCTACTGGAAGTATCACTTTGCCATGAAGAAAAATGATCCTAATCCTACTCCTAATGATCCCACTCCTCAAGACACCATCCAAATTGAACCCTGCCTGGAACAGTTCCGTCCTCCGTCACAGCGGGACCCACCTCCTCTTCCTCAAAATCACCCTCTCCAAACCTTCCAGGAATTTCTGATTTCCAGCCTTGCATCTCAATCCTTCTTAAAAAACCTTAATCCTACACCCAACATCACCACTGCTGAAGCCCAGGCTATCCGTGATCTGAAGGCTGACCGATCCATCGTCATTCTTCCGGCGGACAAGGGTTCCACGACCGTGGTACTTGATCGTCGGGAGTATGTGGCTGAGGGACTGCGTCAGCTTTCAGACAACACCACATACAAAGTTTGCCAAGGTAACCCCATTCCCGATGTCCAGGCGGAGCTTCAAGGAATCCTCAGAACCTTAGGCCCCCTGCAAAACCTTTCACCTGACTCCATCAACCTCCTGACCCCACCGACACCCCGCACCCCTACCTTCTACCTTCTTCCTAAAATCCACAAACCCAATCATCCCGGCCGCCCCATTGTAGCTGGTTACCAAGCCCCCACAGAACGTATCTCTGCCTACGTAGATCAACACCTTCAACCCATTACATGCAGTCTCCCATCCTTCATCAAGGACACCAACCACTTCCTTGAACGCCTGGAATCCTTACCCAATCTGTTACCCCCGGAAACCATCCTTGTAACCATTGATGCCACGTCCTTATACACAAATATTCCGCACGTCCAGGGCCTCGCTGCGATGGAGCATTTCCTTTCATGCCGATCACCTGCCACCCTACCTAAAACCTCTTTCCTCATCACCTTAGCCAGCTTCATCCTGACCCACAACTTCTTCACTTTTGAGGGCCAGACATACCAACAATTAAAGGGAACAGCCATGGGCACCAGGATGGCCCCCTCGTACGCCAACCTATTCATGGGTCGCTTAGAGGAAGCCTTCTTGGTTACCCAAGTCTGCCAACCCAAAGTTTGGTACAGATTTATTGATGACATCTTCATGATCTGGACTCACAGTGAAGAAGAACTCGAGAATTTCCTCTCCAACCTCAACTCCTTTGGTTCCATCAGTTTCACCTGGTCCTACTCCAAATCCCATGCTACTTTCCTTGACGTTGACCTCCACCTGTCCAATGGCCAACTTCACACGTCCGTCCACATCAAACCCACCAACAAGCAACAGTACCTCCATTATGACAGCTGCCACCCATTCCACATCAAACGGTCCCTTCCCTACAGCCTAGGTCTTCGTGGCAAACGAATCTGCTCCAGTCCGGAATCCCTGAATCATTACACCAACAACCTGAAAACAGCTTTCGTATCCCGCAACTACCCTCCCGACCTGGTACAGAAGCAAATAACCAGAGCCACTTCCTCGTCCCCTCAAACCCAGAATCCCCCACAGAAGAACCACAAAAGTGCCCCACTTGTGACAGGATACTTTCCGGGACTGGACCAGACTCTGAATGTGGCTCTCCAGCAGGGATACGACTTCCTCAAATCCTGCCCTGAAATGAGATCCATCCTTCATGAAATCCTCCCCACTCCACCAAGAGTGTCTTTCCGCCGTCCACCTAACCTTCGTAACCTGTTAGTTCATCCCTATGAAATCCCCAAACCACCTTCCCTACCCTCTGGCTCCTATCCCTGTAACCGCCCCCGATGCAAAACCTGTCCCGTGCACCCTCCCACCACCACCTACTCCAGTCCTGTAACCCGGAAGGTGTACACGATCAGAGGCAGAGCCACGTGTGAAAGCACCCACGTGATTTACCAACTGACCTGCCTACACTGTGATGCATTCTATGTGGGAATGACCAGCAACAAACTGTCCATTCGCATGAATGGACACAGGCAGACAGTGTTTGTTGGTAATGAGGATCACCCTGTGGCTAAACATGCCTTGGTGCACAGCCAGCACATCTTGGCACAGTGTTACACCGTCCGGGTTATCTGGATACTTCCCACCAACACCAACCTATCCAAACTCCGGAGATGGGAACTTGCCCTTCAGTATATCCTCTCTTCTCGTCATCCGCCAGGCCTCAATCTCCGCTAATTTCAAGTTGCCGCCACTCATACCTCACCTGTCTTTCAACAACTTCTTTGCCTCTACACTTCTGCCTCGACTGACATCTCTGCCCAAACTCTTTGTCTTTAAATATGTCTGCTTGTGTCTGTATGTGTGGATGGATATGTGCGTGTGTGCTAGTGTATACCTGTCCTTTTTTCCCCCTAAGGTAAGTCTTTCCGCTCCCGGGATTGGAATGACTCCTTACCCTCTCCCTTAAAACCCACTTCCTTTCGTCTTCCCCTCTCCTTCCCTCTTTCCTGATGAGGCAACAGTTTGTTGCGAAAGCTTGAATTTTGTGTGTATGTTTGTGTTTGTTTGTGTATCTATCGACCTGCCAGCGCTTTTGTTCGGTAAGTCACCTCATCTTTGTTTTTATATATAATTTTTCCCACGTGGAATGTTTCCTTCCATTATATTAAGTAGCAATATAGGTATTTCAAACACAGTTTAACAAAAAAAATAAAGAGTGGCAAATAGCTTACTATTTAAACCAATAAATATCATTTAACTTAAAATGGGCATCTTACTATTTATTAATACACATTTTTTACCCTGAACTGTAAAATAGTTACCAAAAACTACTTTATGCAACATCAAATTTTACCAATTTGTTGGTGTTGGACCACAACTCTCCTTTTCTTAAATGATTTTCCATTCCACCAAAACCCCCCTCGCCCCTCCATTAGCCCCCACTTGATTGACTTCTAGAATTGCCCCTGCCTGGAATGCAGGTGTAGTACGTTTTGTATTGTATTTTCATCTCCTGCATTTCACCTCTTTTTATACATTACCATGTACCTTATTCTGTAATATAAATTTAAACATGCAAATTCTTGTGTAAAACAAATATTCTCTAAGCTTCATTCTGACTTATCCCATACCCACAGGGATTATCTCACTATATGTCTATGAAATTAATAATGAGTCTAATTTAATACATCATAAAAAGTAAAGTAACTTTATGACCAGTTCTCATCCATTTATATGCAATGATAGCATTTAAGCCAAATTTTGAATAAATTACATTGAAAGCTGTCTTCATATAAGGAAAAATCTACCCAGACACTTCAGACAATATATTTACCTCTATACTTTCTTCATCTGATGTAGTACGCCTAGAAATAGTCTTACGCAAAGTTTGTCTCATGTTAATGTACCGTGCCTTCAGTAAGGAGTCATGCTTTCTTTCTCCACCTACAAGGCTTTTTTGCAATTTTTTCCACCTGTAAGCAGATAAACATATTTCTGTAATAGTTCAAAAACTAAAATAGCAAATTAACACTACATGCACAGTTAATACAGAGAGTTATTATTTCAGTGTAAATAACTTATCACATTCAGAATGAACTTTCACTCTCCAGCAGAGTTTGTGCTGATATGAAACATCCTGGGAAATTAAAACTTTATGGCACACTGGGACTCTGGGCATTCATGGGCAAATGCTCTACCAACTGAGCTATCCAAGCACGACCCATGACCTGCCCCCACAGATTTATCTCCACCAGTACTCCCAGAAGAAAGGATACTGCAGAGAAAAACTTAGCCATCATTTTGAGGATTGATTCCCAAATGAAATTTTATTCTGCATCCAAGTGTTGGCCAATTTGAAACTTCTTGGGAGTCTAATCTGGAACTTTTGCCTTTTTCAGGCAAGTGCTCCACTGACTAAGATACATGAGTACAGCACATGATGAGTACAGCCTTACTTCCACCAGTAGCCCGCCTACCTTCCAAACGCAAGTGACACCAAATACAGAAGTAACCATAATGATCTAGGAATCTTCCTCGCACAAAACAACATTCTCAAGAAGTCATTTAATAAAAATATATGAAAGAATTTAAAAACAAATTATGAATGAAAAAGTGGGTCAAATGTATACAATTATTCTGTACAGGACAGCAAGCATACTAGTATGCTATGTAATACATGCCCAATGTAGCTTGGCACTTCTTGCAGGGGATGCTGGGATGGAATAATTGATAGAAAATTTCAGACTGATACAGAGCCAATTCAGATTACTATCAAACTTAAATAAGCAACATCACTGAGTGCTGTAATAATAATTCATTGAAGAACCCATTGAAAATGCAATTTGTGAATAACAGCTGTTATTATATTTAAAAATCGGCAATAGACTATGACTTAACCTTCACACAGCTTGCTATCACCTGTGTGCCATCACCTATGATGACACTTATCCATAAAAAGAGGACTGTTGTTTCTGTTAGTGCTTGCAAAATAATGATAAATGTTACAGTGCTGCAGTGGGGAGAAGGAAAAAGATGCACTGCTCCATCCTATGTTAGTAGCATAAATAGTTAGAGCATACACAGTCAAAAGTGAGCTCAGCCAGAAAATGAAGAAGAAGTTATCCAGACTGAACCTGTTATTTACCTGGAACTGCTAGTAAGATTAGGCTGGTTTAATTTTTTTTTTTTTTTTTTTTTTTTTTTTTTTTTTTTTTTTTTTTTTACTTTCAACAGTCCTGAGTTACTCTAAGACAGGTATGCTATTACTGCCTGACCAGTTTGCACAGAAGCACAGCTGTTTAATTTGAGCACTACCGATTTAGTTTCACTTTATTTTGAAATTTTCAGTTTGGGAAGTGGTAAAACTATTTAAGAATTATTCCTCATCTATTTCATTTAGGCAATAAACAAGAGAGCAACAAAGTATTGCAGACGACTTCAATAAGCTTGCAGTCTTAAACAGTTTAGCTTAACAGATCCAGATTTAAAGATAGAACACCAAGCCTGTTTTAAAGTTATGTGTTTATATGTTTACTGTTCTGTAAAACTCTGCAGCAGCCACAATGCTAGCCCATTATAAATTCGGTTCTCAAACACAGGATGAAATAGTTGACTTTTGTAAGCAGCTGGAAATCCCCCTGACTATTATTAAGCAATTGGAAGCTGTTGTGAAGGGATGTGTTGGGAGATCTCCCAAGATTCATGCACCAGAGATATGAAAGGTACCTCAAGCAGTATCCTCTCCTATGGATCCTGTCTCCTCTACAGGAAGTATGGGATCTGTCACTGATCTCCACTAGGTGTTAATGGCATGTAGGTGGTAGGGCAAGGCACCTTGTGTAGGGGATCAGGGAGAACTCCGGGTGTTTACTGATCCCCCTAACCAACAACTCTGAGTTATTGTCTTCAAGTGAAACCAAACCAGAGCCACTGAGACTCACTTCACCAGTTAAGAAGCCTACTGTGTCAAGAGGAGGCAGTTTAGACATATGGAAAATAATGGTACCCCTTAGGAAAATGGCAGCAAGGGATGGGAAGGAGACCAGGCACACTCAGTGTGTAGTCCTGTGGACCTTGTTCAACGTGCTGAAGAGGCTATCCTGTCAGTCACTGAACAAACAGGATGCAACCAACTGTACCACACTTTGGAACAAACAGTGGCTACCGTCTGAGCTCCAAAATCATACATGAATCATTCCAGCAAATGTCAGAGAATGATGAGAACACTAGCATGGCATAAAGAGTTCCAATAAACTTCATAATCTGCAGTGTTGTCCTCAAAGCTGATCATGGCCCTCAGGTTTTCAGATGATTTGCTACCTACAGGCAAGAGTATTAAATTCCTAGTGATGAATTGCCAAACAAAGGATTGACAGAAAATAGAATGTGATGTGCTCTTAAAAAACTGTGGAGCTCACATTATGCTAGTACAGAAAACTGATCTCCTCTTTTAAGTGTCTCGTCCTCCAAGGACATGTGATTTTTGTCCATAGCCTTTTTGAACAGCAATTCTATGCTCAGTCCAGACAGCTGACCTAAGTTCTGTAGCCAAGATAATTTCCTATGTCCTAGACAACATCTGAAATCAGTATTTTCTTGATGTATTAGCTGCAACAGGTTTTATTTTTTTTAGTGCATTATATGACCAACATATTCAAGATTTCTTCTGTTGATAGTATTGATAATTTCTAAACCTTCATTCACATGCCACAGTACAGTAAAATTTCTGACTTTATCTGTCCATTGTGTCTTTAACATGCTTTGATACACCCACATTTCAAATGCATCCGATTTCTTACCTAATACTGTTTTATGTGTCTATGACTCAACTCCATAGACTAGGGTGCTGAACACATAGCATCATGGCAGTTGAGTGTGAAATGTAATACTTATTTCCCAGCCAGTTATAACTTTATTCATTATCTGGAAATAACTTATGGCCTGTTCAATTCTGCAGCGAATTTCTTGAGAGAAGTCCCAGTTATCATTAATTTGACATCTTGTAGTGTAATTTAAAAAAATAAAACGATAATTTTTATTGGAAAAAGTTTTTGATTGAAAGAAATTAGAATTTTGCCAAATATGTGGACTGTACTGTTACTGTTCCACTCATGAAATTACACTATAATGGGTAGCTGTAAAGGTAAGAGAATATATAACTGTGCCATAGCTGATCCCAATTATGGTTGAGAAAAGAGGAGGGGGAGGAATAACACCTCATTAAAAAACCTTGGTTCGCCTAGTCCGGGTGATAGTACCTCGTGAGGGATCCTTGGCAGGGTAATGGTGAAGATCCCAATGGCAGTGTCAGTGGAGATGAAGATCATCAGTATTATGGTGGAAATGGTGGAAGGGGCAGCCCAAATCCATTAGCATCTGTCCTGAAATCCAGTAGTTAGTGGTCAGCATCTGTTCTGGATCTCAGAAATCAAGTCATAACCATGTGACCTTCACAGAAGATCACTACAAAACAAGTTGAATAAGCATGATGGGACAAAAGGTAGGAATTCCACTATTCCAGGAATCAGTCTCTAAATCGAATTTTCCTGGTCATCAGATTCTGGGGGACCAGGAACATCACTCGCAGAGGAGTTTGTGGTTCTCAAAACCTCTAAGATTGAACCAGACAAACTTCATAGGAACTCTTAAAACTTTCCCTCTCTCCAAAGAAGGTAAACTGAAACAGTTCACAAACATGATGGAAACATTTCACATAAAAATCCTTGTGATTCAAGGAACATGATTTACCAATGAAAATCATTTTTATTCACTTCAGAATCTACAAAGAAAAACCTGCAGTCCAGCTGAACAAACAATTTGGCACAGCTTTTGTGTGCACAATGCACAAATCAATTATAGATTCAGTAATAAAATTCCACTCAATATCAGACAGAATCTCCACAACCTCAATGAAATCAGAAAACAAGGCATACACACTGATAAATGTGGAAGCTCCCACAAATGACTACAATACAAGAATCTATAGATAACAGATGACTTCTGGGAACTGGAGAAACCTCAAATAAAATCCCTACACATCATGTGAACATTCTGTTAGGAGATTTCAATGGACAATTTGGCAAAAGAGAAAAAATTAAGGAAAACAACAGGAATTCACATGGCGCACAAGGAAGCAAATACAAATGGTGAGAGACTAATTAATGTCTGCAAAAATTTTGATCTTAAAATCATGTCCATGCAATTCCTTAAACCTGTAAACAAACTTACAACATGGAAATCATCAAACTCAACTTTGGGTGAGTTTCAGATAGATCATGTTGCTATATTCAATACAAAAACCAAAGAAATACTCAATGTATGAATGAGAAAGGGATTTTTTTGAGTCAGTCTGCCATTTGCTGCGAATAAAGATTAGATTTCAACGAAATAGGGGAAGAAAACACAAATGAATAAAATATTTAGAATTAATCCAGAATATCTGAAACTTGATAAATCTTACATTTTCCTTCTCCCCACTGCAGTACTGTAACATTTATCATTATTTTGCAAGCACTAACAGAAACAACAGACCTCTTTTTATGCACTGCTCCATCCTATGTTAGTAGCATAAATAGTTAGAGCATTCACAGTCAAAAGTGAGCTCAGCCAGAAAATGCAGAAGAAGTTATCCAGACTTCAGGAAATTAGGTGATCAAACTCAACAAATTGGAAGGAACTTGCAGAAGCACTGACAAACACTATGAGATTAGGCAAACACGCAAGAAAGAGAAAACACGGGTGGCGGAACAGCACATGTGATGAAGAAATATAAGAGAAAATATAAACATGGAAAACTCTCAGTAGCGACAAAACTCCAGAAAAATAGCAGGAAGTTTTGAGAATACAAAAAAGTTCATCTGGGGCAATACAAAGAGAAAAATGTAGATATAATGTAAACTGACTCAAGGAAATTGAACAAGTGTTTATCAAGAATAATGCCAGAAATTTTTACAAAATTTCCAGAGAAAACATGATGAGGTATCTAATATGTTCTTTTGCTGGCTTGTTGAATAACTGGAAATCAACACAAGAAATAATTGTAAGATTTTAGCTAGGTATTTTCATTCACTTCTCAACTGCAAATCTCTGATATGCTGATAGAACAGCTAGAGTTTGGGAAAAAATAAAATAAAATAAAGAAAATAAAAGAAAATCCAATCCTGATTCAAAACCACCATGTCTTAAAGAGGTAAAGGAAATAACAATTATTTGAAGAACAACAAGTCTCCCGGGGAAGACAGAGTCACAGCAGGAATTAAAAGACAATAATCTCACACAAGCAACTCACAGAATTTTATCAAACATTTGGGAAACTGAACAAATACCTGCAGAGTGGAAATGTGCATTAATTCATCCTCTCCACAAAAAAGGAATCAAAACCAATTCAAACAACTACAGCGGAAATTCACTGCTCCCTGTAGTATGCAAAATTATTTCAAAGCTCTGTTAAGTTGACTAGAAGAACAGGTGGACCAATTAATAGGAGAGTGTCAGGCAGGATTTCGCAAAGGTCAATCTTACATTGAACAGATATGATACCAAAAGACAATGTTTCAGATGAGAAGGTGTAGAAATACAGTGGTAACTTTTGTTAATTTTAAAAAGACTTGTTATTCAATAGATAGGCAAGCATTATTTCACACTTTAGAGGACTTCAAGAGCGACAGAAAAACAAGATCAATTATCCAACAGGCATCAACAGGTGCAACCTCAAAGTTAAATTCACAGGAAAAACATCAGAAGCATTTCATATTCACATAGGTGTTTGCCAAGGAGATGGCTTCTCCCCCCTTCTACACTATGTAATCAAAAGTATCTGGACACCTGGCTGAAAATGACTTACAAGTTCATTGCACCCTCCATTAGTAATGCTGGACTTCAATATGGTGTTGGCCCACCCTTAGCATTGATGACAGCTTCCACTCTCGCAGGCATACATTCAATCAGGTGCTGGAAGGTTTCTTGGTAAATGGCAGCCCATTCTTCACAGAGTACTGCACGGAGGAGAGGTATCAATGTTGGATGTTGAAGCCTGGCATGAAGTCGGCATTCCAAAACATCCCACAGGTGTCAGGTCAGGACTCTGTGCAGGCCAGCCCATTACAGGGATGTTATTGTTGTGTACCACTCTGCCACAGGTCATGCATTATGAACAGGTGCTCGACCATGTTGAAATATGCAGTCGCCATCCCCGAATTGCTCTTCAACAGTTGGAAGCCAGAAGGTGCTTAAAACATCAATGAAGGCCTGTGCTGTGATAGTGCCACACAAAATGACAAGTGGTGCAAACCCCCTCCATCAAAAATACAACCACACCATAACACCATCGCCTCCGAATTTTACTGTTGGCACTACACACACTGGCAGATGATGTTCACCGGGCATTCGCCATACCCATACCCTGCCATTGGATTGGCTCATTGTGTACTGTGATTTGTCACTGCACACCACGTTTTTCCAATGTTGAGTTGTCCAATATTTATGCTCCTAACACCAAGTGAGACGTCATTTGGCGTTTACTGGTGTGATGTGTGGCTTATGAGCAGCTGCTCGATCATGAAATACAAGTTTTCTCACCTCCCGCCTAACTGTCATAGTACTTGCAGTGGATCCTGATGCAGTTTGGAATTCCTGTGTGATGGTTTGGATAGATGTCTGGTTTATACACATTATGACCCTCTTCAACTGTTGGTGGTCTCTGTCAGTCAACAGATGAGGTTGGCCTGTATGCTTTTGTGCTGTATGTGTCCCTTCAAGTTTCGGAAACAGTGGACCTAGAGATGTTTGGGAGTGAGGAAATGTTGCATACAGATGTTTGACACAAGTGACGCCCAATCACCAGACCATGTTCAAAGTCCGTGAGTTCCACGAAGCACCCCATTCTGCTCTCTCACGATGTCTAATGACTACTTAGGTCACTGATATGGAGTACCTTGCAGTTAGTGGCAGTGCAATGCACCTAATGTGAAAAACATATGTTTTTGGGGGTGTCCAGATACTTTTGATCACATAGTGTATTTAACGTGGTTCTGAAAAAAATTGAGGGCATGGGAAAAGCAAAAAAGGGAATCCAACGTGGTATTAAAAAAAACAGCAGAGAATCAATGTGAACTGTCTGGCTTTCACAGACGATCTTGGAATTCTAACCAACATTAGAGAAGACGCCAAACTTGCACTGGAGAAGCTTCACAAAATCTCATAGAAAACTAGCCTACAAATCTGTTATGAGAAGAATCAATACATGGGAAGCGAGCTTGCAGATAATCTCCTCATTACAACTAAGTACAGGAAAGTGGTACGGGTTGCACACTTCATATAAGAGCTTGTGTGAATCTTTTCGTTGTGCCTATCATGACTCAGCATCTCCGCTATATGCTGAGTAGCAACTTTCCTTCTCTGGTATTGTTACATTCCATCTTGGATTTTCCATTGTTTGATTCATATAAGAGCTTAATATATTGCCAGTCCCCTGCATTTATAGAGAGTTTTTTTGTCAAAAAAAACATGATCTCTTTACAAATGGGATATCCACAGCTGTGACACAAGAAAAAAAGCAAACATTCATCTGGTTAGGCAAGGATTAAGCAGAAATCACAAGAAGGTGAGAAATATGGGTAGCACACTTTCCAGCAAAGTACCCCCATCAATAAGAAACAAAAACAATAGCTTTAGGAAGAAAGTTAAGGATTTACTAATGAAACATACTTTTTATTTTGTTGATGAGTACCTGAAGACAAAATTGCATTAAATACTTGACCTTATCTTCTCCCTAACAGTGTGTTTAACAGTGCTAATAATTACTTTATACACTCACCTCCTGCTTAAGGCAAAATTTCTGTTTCTCACTGTTTCATAGATTTATATAGATATAACATGCTTGCACTGATACGTAACATGCTATATTAAGATATTACCATGTATCTGCTCAGTTTTTGTGTATTAAAATAGATGCTTAGTCTTTTGTCATTCTTGTTATTATAGCCACTACTGTATTCTGCACAATATGCGCACTGAGTTTTCATGTACATTTTAATCTGTTTAGATGCTTAATATAAATGTTAGATTATTGCTGCCATTCTAAACATCTGATGTTGTTTGCAAATACAGTGTGCTAAAAGGTATCAGCACCATATCTTTGTGGTTACACAGTATAAGATTTCTGGGCTTTAAAGAAACAAATACTAAAATATCCTCATGTTGTCTGACACATCCTAAACCCCTCCCAGTTGCCCAAAATACTTTCTCTCTCATCAGACCTATCTGCCAATGAAATCATTCATAAAAAAAAGAGTTGTCAGAGAGAGAGAGAGAGGGGGGGGGGAGGGGGGGAGGAAGCAAGGGAAGGAGGGTTGGAGTAAATGGCACATGAAATCTACTTATGGAATGGCTGAGTAGAATATTGTCTGCTTGTGAAAAACCTGGCAAGGGCCATACTTAAGGGAAGAAAAAGAGAAGGAGCTAGTAGAGTTTCTAGGCTGTTACTTGTGACTTTGTGCTTCCATTAATAACAAAGTCAACATCATGGGAACATCCAAAATTAGCTCGAAGACTGCCAAAATGATGTTCAAACTGAGTACTTACAACAAACTGATGGAACCTATCAACTAAAGCAGTATATTCATTCTAGCAGTAGAAACTACACAGAGAAGTAATAAAAGGTAGAATATTTTGTGGCTGTGCTAACATTCACTAGCACAAAAATTTAACATAATAATAAAACAATTTATATAACTAAAATGTGAATTTTTGCAGTGCGAAAAAGCAAAATCAAAACAAGAACACAACTTTAGAGTGAGTATGTTTATCTAGTCACTATAGCAGTGGAATAATTAACAGCTATTCTTAGTTCAACTAAACATACAGATCTCTGATCTCTCACAAAACAAAAGCTGTATAAAAGAAGAACATAAACTGTGTGCTTTTGTGTGTTCCAAAATATACAGAATAAAATGAAACATTGGATAACAGTGGTGTTATCAAAAGGTGTGAAATAAAAGACAGCTGAAAACATTTTCATACATCATCAGTCCACAGTAAATAGTGCAGACACTGTACATAAATATTTATTTGTTTGCTGATCCAAAGCAAAGAACACAGACAATGACAAAAATGTTATGCATGATCAGAAAAATTCCAAGTTATGAAAATTCAATACCTAAGTGATAAGTGATTGTGTTTCATGCTCTGCAACTAAAGAGTGAAAAGTATGCTGCAAAGTATTACTTGTAAAAATTTTCAGAAAAACTTCACCAAAACTATTTAAAAAAGAGGCTTCCAAACTTACCTGCATAAGATATCACCATATGCAGCATTCCTGGAACAATGCCCACTAAAAAAAGACAAACTTTTTTTTACAATTTAGCAAAAGAATGCAATAAGCAATTATTAAGGCCATTGTTAAACAATGAACAATAATGATCTGAGAATTTTATTTTTCAGGATTCTACGTATAACTAATTTCTAGTGTTGAATTCTTGAAATAAAATATTTAAAATAACAGTTAACAAAATTATGTTAATCCAACATATTTTAGCCATATAATATTTGTCTTTCAAATATTTCAGTTAGTCAGATCTCTTAAAATCATACTAAGCATATCTTTTGTCATATTATTTGAAAGTAAGTTTATAAGAAAGCACTGGAGTCAGACTCAAGAGGTACATTGTTGAAGGCCATTTGACTAGCTTTTTTGTAACTTCTGTAGGCAAAGAATATTTTTAAAAAAAATGAATATGTCAATCCACGTCATATGTGTTACAGCCACAGATCTGACAGTGAAGACATCGATCAGATAGGTCATATTATAGCAATGGAAAATTACTGTCTCTATGGCCTCATAAAGACACATAAGCAAGAATTACAACTATTTTTTTTTCCGCTGACAATACTGGTTTGTGCCTATTTTGGTTGACAGGATTCCCAGCTAATACAAACAAAAAATACGTTGTGATTCTTAAAAACTTTGGAACTAACAAGTCTGATTTATTAGTTACCTTTTACCTTACCTCCTTGTTTACTGAAGTGCCTATTCTTGATTCTCCTTCTCTTATTGATAGCAGGTTTGAGTAACACATAACAGTATTATTTAACCATGTGCCAACCTCCAATTAAGTTTTATTTGATAACCAGTTACTTGAACAATCTGATGTTGTCACTGTCACTCACTGATTTATCTATGGAGAATTTTGAAGAAAAGCACCTAACTTGGCAGTTTTAAAACTGCCAATGTTGTGGAGACACACAGATCATGTCTTCATAATGTGGCCCCACAGTGAGAATAAATTGAGAGTTTTTGGAGCACTATAACTCCATTTACAAACCTATCAGGTTTACTATGGAGTGGGAGAAGAATGGCTGTGTGCCATATCTGGATGGGCTCACAGGGCATTCTGTGTACATTATGCCAACCCATAAAGACATATTAGTACACCTCATGGGCTGCTGCCCCAGTGACACACTCTATGGGGAATGAAGGCATAGCGAACACCAAAAGATGAAGCAGTCGATCTGATAAATGGAAAAAATGTATTGGAGGCCTCTAAGAGCAGGAAGACTTTTCTGATGATGTGATAGAAGAAGATGTATACTTGGAAAAGGCCAGAAGATGCGGGAAGATTCAGTTAGATCACATTACAGTTAGGCAGAGATACCAAAATCAGATACTGCATTGTAAGGTATACACAGAAGCCAATATAGACTCAGATCACAATTTAGGAGTGATGGAGAGTAGGCTGAAGTTAGACTAGTCAGAAAGTATCAGTTTACAAAAAAGTGGGATACAGAAGTACAAAGGAATGAAGAGATTCGTTTGAAGTTCTCTGTGTCCGTAGAAACTGTGATAAGGAATAGCTCAACTGGCAGTTATGCTGAAAAGAAATGGACATGTCTAAAAAGGGCAATCACAGAGGGTGGAAAGAAAACATAGGTACAGAAAGGTAACTGCAAAGAAATCATGAATAAGAGAAGAAATGCTTTAGTTGATTGATGAAAGGAGGTAGTACAAAAAAGTTCAGGGAAATTCAGCAATACAGAAATACAAGCCATTTAGGAATGAAATAAATAGGAAATGCAGGGAAGCTAATGGCTGTATGAAAAGCAAGGAGAAATCAACAAGAAATTATTGGCAGAAGGACTGACTCAGCATTTAGAAAGGTCAAAACAACATTCAGTAAAATTGAAAGCAAGGGTGGTAACATTAAGAGTGCAATGGGAATTCCACTATAAAATGCAGATAACTGGGACAGAGGCAGAACCAGCTTTCATCAGAAAACACAATGGGCCCCCACCCTGACCTTCAATGAGTTCTCATTTGACTCCACTGAAGTCACAAATGGTAGGTTTGGGGTATTGTATTGTATTGTATTGTATTTATTGGTCCAGTAAATCTTACATGTACAGTACAGCACATCAGATATTGGGCAGATCAAAGTATATCTTACAATTAAAACACTTTAGAAACTAGAAAATTATCTTCACAAAATTTTACAGCACTTCATATACTGGGCAAGTCAATGTGTAAGTTATAATTAAACCACATTAGAAACTTGAAGTTTACAACTGAATACATGTATAAGCCAATATTAACGATTACAGTATTTACATGATCCTCACTTAAGCTCTAAGGATTTTTGAGGAACTCTTCTACACTATGAATTGACATGTACACTAGAGAATTACATTCACAGAATTTTACTTCATATACTGGGAAAGTCGGTATACAACTTATACTTGAACCCCATTAGAAACTTGAGAATTACATCTGAATGTATTTATAGGCCAATATTAATGGTTACAGTATTTGCATAATCATAACTTAGACTCTTAAAGATTTTGGAGGAACTCTTCCACGCTATAAAAGCAAAGTGTGTACAGATATTCTTTTAATGCTGCTTTAAAATTTTTTACATCAGTCTTTACTTTCATTTCTCTTGGCAATTTATTGTAGATAATTTTTCCATGGTGTAATGTTCCTTTTTGGCACAAACTGGTTTTTGTGTGGAGTACATGAAAGTCAGTTTTCTGTCTTGTATTATGATGATGAACATTTTCATTTTTGGGGAGGATACTAGGATTTGTTATTGTATATTTCTTTATAAGCACTGCACTTTCAAATAGGAAAATACATGGAAGGGGAAGAATCCCCATCCTTTTAAATAATGGTCTACATGGTTTGGTCCTTTTTATTCCAGCCATGATTCTCACTATTCTTTCTTTTATCCTGAAGAGTTTTAGGCAGGATGGCGAGTTACCCCAAAAAGTGATCCCATATTTTAGGACAGAATGTATATTAGAATAGTAAACTGTCATTAGACAGTCCTTATGACAGCAGTTTTCTAGCACTCTCATTAAATAACACATGGTACTTAGCTTCTTTAATATGTTGTCAATGTGAGTTTCCCATCTAAGATTATCCTGTAGCCAGACCCCCAGAAATTTTGTATTAGGCACACTTGCAATATCCGTGTCTGACATCTGAATTCTTATATCCTCTTCAATGTTTCTCTTGACATTATGAAAATTTAATGCTACTGTTTTACTTTTATTTATTATTAGTTTGTTTTGGTTGAACCAGTTTACAACATTTGTTAATGCCTCAGACAGTCTTGTCTGTAGTATCTCTGCAGTCTTCCCTCCGACTAATATGCTTGTGTCATCTGCAAACTGGATAGTGCTATGGTACTGGTTGGTTGATGTTAGGTCATTTATATATATCAAAAATAGGATGGAGCCCAGTACCGAGCCCTGCGGTTCTCCATATTTTACTGCTTTATAATCAGAATAGTGTCTTGTTGATTTATTTTCTTTGTGAAAATGTATTTCTATTACTTGCTTGCGGACAGTAAGATATGATCTAAGCCAGCTGTTCGGCATACCTTTGATACAAATTCTTTCAAGCTTCTGCAACAATAGAGTGTGGTCTATGATGTCAAAAGCCTTAGACAGATCAAGGCATATGCCAGTTACTTTTTGTCCACTATCAATTTTTTCGAGTACTTCACCCAGAAATTCATATATTGCTGTTTCTGTTGATCAGCCTTTCCGGAAGCCATGTTGGGTTGTGGATAATATTTTCCACTTTCCTAGAAAATCTAGCAACCTCTTACGAAAAAAATTTTCTAGTATTTTCGAAAATGTAGATAGCATGGCAATAGGTCTATAATTGGCTATGTCTTCTTTCTTATCCTTTTTGAACAGTGGTTTTAGTTTCACTGTCTCTGAGCAGGAAGGGAAGACTCCATTTGTTAATGAACTGTTGAAAATGTGGGCTAATGGTATTGCAATGAGGTCCCCCACATTTTTAAAGACATAATCTGGAATCTCATCCACACCTGTTGAAAATTTTGTTTTTAACTCTCTAATTGATAGTATAATTTCCTTAGGGTTGGTTGGAGTAAGAAATAGGGAGTTGCAGTTTCTATTTTGATTTGATAGTGTTGTAGCAGGATTTTTATTTGAAGATTTTATGTCAGATAGTAATTTTTCGCTAATATTTGCAAAGTATGTATTAAAAGCATTGGCTACTTCTTCTGGATTTGTATTTTTTTTTTTTGTCATCTTGGATTACCTGGAGATTTACATTTTGGGAGGTCTCATTTCCTACTTGTTCTCTGACTATCTTCCACATGGCTTTCATTTTGTTCCTGGCCATTTTTATATGGTGATCATTTGTTGTTTTTTTAGCTTCTTTTATGACTTTGTGAAGCACTCTCTTATAATTCTTGAAATGCACAAGAAATTCTTCTGTAACATTTTGTGTTTTTGAGATTTCATAAAGTCTCCTCTTTTCAGCACATGATATTTTAATGCCTTTCGTCTGCCATGTAACATTTCTTTTTTTAGTTTTTAATGTTTGGTTTTTAACTGGAAAAGAAATATTGAAATAATGGGGGAATATTTCCATGAACATGTCAAACTTTTTACATGTGTCCTCATAGTTGTCTATATCATTCCATGTTTCTTTTTTCAGTAAGTGCCTGAAGTGTTCTATCTGATCTATCTGATCTATAGCACTGCTTGATGATTTGGTGACTCTGGTGGGGGATTTGATAGTTGTATGTATATTGTAGGCTTTTAATAAGGCCTCAAGGTTTAATCTGTCTTTTGAGTTCTTGCTGAAATCTATATTAAAGTCACCACATATGATGGTTGTTTTACTAACTATTTTTATACTGTTAAGTGCCTTCTCAAGATTTTCAGTGAAAGTAGTTACGTTTCCATCTGGGCTTCTTTGTATGCAAATAACAATTATATAAATTTGTCAGTTGTGTAGCGGAAATTTCGAAGTTTTGCTCTTCCCATAGCTGGTTAGTGAACTTTAAATTTTCGTGTTTGACATCCTCTCTAACATATATGCATGTTCCTCCATGCATGGAGGTTTTCCTACAAAAAAAAAGATGAAAGGGTAAAGCCCTCTATCCTTGTGTGATGTAACATATTTTCGGATAACCAGTGCTCACTAACACATATAACAGACACTTCTTTTAGTTCATCTGATAACAATATTTCTATCTCACTAACTTTATTTGATAAGGATTGTACATTTTGGTGCAGGAGCATAAATTTCGACGATGACTTATTTACTAGGTTGTTTTGGCCTACCTTATGTTCGACAGCTGCACATGACATATCATTTTTAACACTTTTACAATTGAAGTTTTCTTTCCAGACTGATGTTTTAGAAGATGAAATCAACATTTCTATGGAATCACGTTGTGGTTCTTTCCTGTTTCGTGTTGGGCGAGTTGACTAGTAGTGTGATGGCGTTTCTGCTGTAATTTTTGGAGTTGTAATTTGAGGAACTGCAACTAGGCTAGATGGGGATCCTCTTCTTGCTGCTTCAACACTTCCTGAAGTCATTGGAGTAATATGTTCTTCATTTGAAATTGGTGATTCCATTGCTGCTGCTGCTACAATTGGAGGCTGCACTAAGCCTGGCTGATTTCGGTTTAATTGTTCCATGATTGCATCGCACAGTGCTACTTTCCATTTCATGTTTCTATGCAATCCATGGGTAGTGAAATCTTCTCTTTTTTGACATTAATATATGTCACATTGCTGAAGAGCTTACATATTAATCTCAAACTTTCGGTTAGTTGCTTCCATTTCTGCATTCACACACGATGTTTTGATGAGGTCATGTCTCATAGGGATGCTTATTACGAAAACTTTCATGTCCATAACTTTTGCCAATGTTTCCCTTAAAGATCACAAAGCGAATTTGGCTCGTTCTTGTAGACATCATTTGTGCCAGCTAAAATAATGCAAGAGTTACAATTTCCATGGTTACTGTGTGTGTCAATATGCTGAGTAACTTCTCGCAGTGGAGCACCTGGCTTCACAAATCCAATAACACTTTCATTTATTAGTTTTTCGTTCATGACCTTTGCCAGTCTTTTCCATGACTATCAGAAAATAAATAAATAATGCCAGCATCTTGTTTTTTACATTGACTGTTTTCGTTTGTTGTTTTCGGTTCCGAAACTTTCGTTTGTATATTTGCTTCACTTTGTCTGTTCGTTTTTTCTGATAGCACACTGAATCTGTTTTTGCACACGATATTAGAATCAGTCAATAACTTTCTTTGAGAATTTGACAGTTTACTTTTCACTACCGGTATGTTTGGAAGTTCAAGATTTTGAGGAAAGTTTGATCTGTTTACATGCTTTTCCGCTACCATGCTAGAGTTGTTTGTTTGCACACGTTTTTGTTTACTTTCAGTTCCTTGCAACAGTTTTTCTTCAGATGGCTGTATTCCATGATTTACTACACTCAATTTTTGCACACTGTTTTTTTGTATTAAAGTTACACTGCTTCTTTGAGATTTATCTTCCTGGATAGAGTTTTCTTCGGTCACTGATTCCCATTTTCCTGTGGAGGCCGTGTCTTCTTGCTTCCCCTATTTTCCTGATTGAAGTTCTTTTATATCCTGTTTTAGAGTACCGATTATGAATTGTAGACTTTAGCTTTGATATCTCGTCCTTACAACTCATACACGATTTCTTTTTTTCCATCGAATTTTACTTTTTTTTTCGGAGATACACGATTTGCTTTAACACTAGCCGCCATCTTAATACTTAGGGGAATGTATGCTACAGATGTCTGGTGTGGAGCTTTTCTTAACATAACTGATTTGTAACACTGTGTTGTGTCACCCTGATGCCAACTGCTGCTAAAATTGCTGCTGCAGATGCTGTACAATGTGTCAGAGCCATACGCCAAACATGATGGTCTTCCCTCTTGGTAGTACCATGTCGCATTCAAGAGAAAAGCATTCTTGTGACCATATGTTCTCATGGCCACTGCTGCCAACAATCATATGTTGTGGCAACATTCCTGCCAGGTCTTTCTGCAATATCGAAGAAGGAACATCCAGCTTTTTGTAGTCCTGTTACATAACCTCGTTCAGACTCAGTGAGGTATTGATAACGGCATTGTTGTTCTGTTAAAGGGGTTCTTGACTAATACAAACTCACTATGTTCAACCTCAAAGATAATTAATGCTCATGACTGTTACAGTGTGTATTTAAAACAAACTTGATTTTCCTTCTCACAGTGGTGCTACTAGTGCCCCTCTTTTGTGACTAGTGTGGAATCTGAATAGACATCATCTTTCAGATGCAGAAACGTGTCTGCTAACTGTTGTTTATATTGCACAATTCGTTTTTAGGGGTGCAATTTTTTTTTCTGTTACTGTATAAACCTAAAATAATCTCCGGGTATTGCCTGTAGAAACAAGGAATACAAAAACATTACGCACAATATGTTTAAGAAAGTGTTAAAAAGAGGCTATTAACAAACTAATATCTGAAATAAGATCTCTTGGATCTGTGGAGGAGACCAGCGACCTCAGTAAGTTTAAATTATAGAACTTGTGGCGATCATCGACCACTGGAATGGAGCAGAGTGGTATCTCTGCGCACTGACACGCTCTTCAAGACGCGGGTCTTGGTGCTCGCCTTTGTGCTGTGTGTGTATACGTTTCGACCGGAGACACTCGCCAGGTTTTTTTATGTGTGTATATGTGTAATTGTACAGTTAGAATAAATACAAGTTTCATACAAGTGGTGTTCAGGTTATTACGGCAGCTAAGTGACCTGATTCTCATAGTGGTGACCCTGGACTTTTTTGATACGACCACAGTACGCACATTTCTCATCTTTCCTCCTGCCACCATTATGCGTCAATGAACCACCACGTGATTTGTGACCCGGAGCTCGCCATAAGTTTGCCTACAATTTCGTTCATGGACGAATTGCCGGTAATTCAGCCATCGACGGCTCCGACTTCAGTGTTAAACCCTTGTGCACAACATAACCCCACTAGTACAGTCCACATAGCATGGCCCACACATGTTGCAGTGCATCCAAACGCATGGCAGTTTCTAGACTCCATACAGCAGGTGAAACAAGAACTTCACTCACCACAGTGCTCAGCAACATCCCGTATGAATATGTTACATACCAGCCCAACACACGACCAGGTACTTTCGCCCGAAGCACATACCGCTATGTTCCCGACATACCAACAGCATGCAACCGCATTTGCAGCAGCTGCAACGCCCGTTCCTACCGCGTTTGCTCCCTCACTGTGTGTGTCGTGTGGTCAGACACTTTCAGCCACAAACCTGCATTTAACAATGCTGCTTTGGTGAAGGACCTACTTTCCTTTACACATAATGTCAAAAGGAAATATCATTTTGCAGCTCAATCCCAAAACCTTTCCAATAGCAAACCTGGCATTGAACCCTGTCTTGAACAGTTCTGACTATGATCCCAACTTGATCCACCACCACTACCTCAGAATCATCCTTTACAAGTCTTCTGAGAATTTCTCACATCCAGCACTGCTTCATAACCTTTCCTCATGTCCATACATGACACTTACCTGTCCTGTACAGAACTCCAGGCTTTATATTTCCTAAAAGCTGATGACTCCATCATTATCCTCCCAGCAGCAAAAGGATCTACTACAGTGGTACTTGTCCAACTGGAGTACATTAATGAAGGTCTGCATCAGCTGTCTAACACCTCTACATACAGTATCTGCCATCAAGATCCCATCCCTGTGATTCAAACTGACATGAAATCCCTCCTATGAATCTCAGGCCCCTGATGAGTACTTACACCTCAATCCATAGAACTTCTTACCCCATCCAAACCACACACCCCACCTTTTACCTTCTTCCTAGAATCTACAAACCAAGTCATCCTGGCCATTCTATAGCTGCTGGCTTCAAAGCATCTACCAAATGTATATCTGCCTTAGTTGATCAACACCTGCAATCCATAGTACAAAGACCTCCCTCCTATTTTAAAGATACCAACCATTTCCTAGATCATCTGAAGTCTGTACCCGTACCACTCTCACCACACATCTTGGTTGTCACCACTGATGCCATCTCCCTCTATACCAACATCCCCCGTGTACATGGTCTGTCTGCTGCTGAACATTTCCTCAGTCAATGCCCACCTGATTCCAAAACTATGACATCCTTCTTGCTCACCTTAATCAACTTCATACTTACCAACAATTACTTCACCTTTGAGGGGCAGGTATACAAACAGAACAGGCCATGGAAACCAGGATGGCTCCTTCCTACGCCAACCTTTTTCATGAGTTGCATGGAGGGGTTTTCCATAAGCCTTCAGCCCTGGTTTGGTTTAGATACATTGATGACATCATTGCCATGTGAACTCACAGTGAGGCTCACCTGCTCAAATTCCTGGAATCTCTAAATACCTTTCCCAATTAAATTTCATATGGTCCTATTCTGAATCCCATGCCATTTTTTTTGACATTGATATCCTCACTGAAGGCCAGCTACACACTTCTGTCCACATCAAAGCGACTAACAAACAACAGTACTTAATTCTGGCAGTTGCCATCCTTTCGATGTCAAACATTCCCTCCCATACAGCCTTGGCATTCGAGGCCAACATATTTGTTCAGATGCAGACTCCTTACAGCAATACACCACCACTCTCACTTCAGCCTTCACTGGACATAATTATCCCAACAGCCTAGTTCAAAAGCAGATTTACTGGGCCATCACATCCAATCCTGGTACTGCTAATCACTCCAAAAAACAACTTCAGAGCACACCACTTATCACCCAGTATTATACTGGTCTTGAATGTATCAATCAGCTACATCGTCAAGGCCATGATTTCATAAAATCATGCACTGAAATGAGATCCATTCTGTCTGAGATTTTGCCAACCACACCTTGAATGGACATTTGTTGCCCTCCCAATCTCTTCAATATCCTTGTCAGACCCTATGCTTATTCGGCATCCATCTCCCCACCCTTTGGCTCCTACCCCTGTGACTATCACTGCTCCAAGGCTTGCCCTATGCACCCCTCCTACCACCACCTATTGCAGCCCTGTAACTGGCAAAACATATACTATCAAAGAGAGAGCCACATGTGAAATGACACATGTCATATACCAGCTGTTATGTAAGCACTGCTCAGGATTTTACATCGGCATGACTATCACCCAGTTATCAGTCAGGATGAATGGGCATAGACAGAGGGTGTATACAGGCAATACACAATATTCTGTTGCAGAGCCTGCTGTCCAACATGCCAGCCATGATCTTAGTGCTTGTTTCACAACCTGGACCATCTGTATTCTTCCCACAGTCACCAGTTTCTCATAACTCCACAGGTGGGAATTAGCACTGCACCATGTCCTTGATTCTCGCCACCCACCTTACATTAATTCCTCTGTCTCAGCATTTCTTTACAATAACTACTCCTTTCTTCACTCCATTTTAGTTTTCTAAGTCTTTCATTTTCTGGCTTGTCTGTTTTTCACCATCCCCTCCTCCCATCTCTGTTACATGCAATGCACTTAGCTTTTCACTCTTATCAACTCATTCAAGTTTTTTTTAGTAGCAATCTTTGTTTTGCATATTACCCTGCCTTCCACCTTTAAGCTCTCAGGCTTTCAAAACTCATCCGATGCAGTCCCCAACAATCAGTCTTTCTGTCTCATCCTGTCTGATAAGTCTCCCCTGACCCAGGATTCTGGGTGACTTTTCTGAACTGTACCTCTTTCCCTAAACCTCTTCAGTCCTTTTCCTTCACCCCTCTTCCTTCCCTTTCAACACTTATGCCCTAATAAGGAGCCACTGGCTTCAAAAGCTTGTAAAATTCAAAACCTTTTGTGTGTGTGTTACCCTGCTGCTGCTTGGTGAGTAGATTTTTTATCTATCCATTTACATTAAGTCAAAATTTATGTCAAATACTGAGATCTATGGTCAATGGTGTGAAAATCTGAAGCCTGTAGGTCAATGCAATCAAAAGCCATTTATGTCACATATTTTGATATTTGCAAACTCACTTGTTGGAGCCTTCCTGTTGACCTAGAATCAAGAAATTAGGCAAGAGGAAATATTTCACAATACAAGAAAAGAAAAAAATCTGAAAATTGTTAATTTTTAATTATGTTACATAAAAAATATTTCTTTTGTCATTTCTTATCCAAGTTCAAATTAAAAATTAAGAGTCTTGGAATTTCCAGGACCGATATCTTGCCAGCATGAATGTCAATAACAGACAAAAATCATCGAGATTCTTGATTTTTGGCATGGATGAACTGTCTATATACATAATTAAGTTTGTACAGAACCCTCAGTGCATGAGTCCTACTCACATCTGGCCATATTTTAGATATCGTGTACATGATTGGATCATGATCTGTTTGGACAATTTTTATGATTCTGTTATGAAATTACCTGGTTTCCTCTGGACAGTGCTCATCAGGGAAGTAATGTAACTCAATAAAGTGTTCCTGGAATAAAAACAAATATGGAGTCAGCTGCTGAAATGTATTAATATAATAAGTATATTAATATAAGATACTTGATCAAAGCTACAGCTTATATTCCTTTGAAATACATGCAGATTCACATAAGCACCTTATACTGAGATTACCATTATAACAATATAGCAAAGAAGCAGCATATCTACACATACTTTACATACAGTGAAAGCCATTTGATAAATTTTATGGCAGTTTGCTGTGAAGGCTAACCACAGAATCAGTCATGAAAGACAGATTATTGAGTTACTTGAATAGACATAAATTTCTGAATGAAGCACAGTTTGATTTATGAAGTGGTAGAAGCACAATATCTGCCATACAGATTTTACAAAAGTGGTAATTGAAGCTCTTGGTGGGGATGACTGGGTTACAGATTTATTTATACACCTGCCCAAGATTTTTGACACTGTTTACCTTAAACTATTACTAAACATACTAGAGTCACAGGTACAAGAGGAGCAGCTGATGACTGGCTCCTTTTTTACTATGGAAAGAGGGTGAAAATGATAGAGATTTTTAGAGAAACAGTCATCAGACCCCAAAAATATTAACACACATGTTTGTCAGGGGAGTATTCTGGGAAGGGTTTCATTATCCAAATTTTATCTAACCCCTACAAGCCTGTAATAGGAACTGTGAAATGTCCTATATATCAATGACTTTCTACACAGCAAAATACAAGGAGAAACAATTCCTTTTGTTGATGACAGCAATGAAACAGCCACTAATAAAACACCAGAAGTTCTAACTCTGATGAGAAATGAAACCTTCATAGACATATGCAACTTGGCAGTTTGAAATAAATTAGCCCTCTAGTGGGCATGCCTGTGTATAAAGTGTACCACTCACAAATAACACTATTTTGTACCATTTCTTTGTTGTTTTACAACTGAAAGCCCATACCTATTCCTTCATTATTCCTTCAGCTAACACAGTAATAAATTTTGGTGTCATACGTCCAAGTGTGCAGCAGTAATATAAAATAAACAGTAAACAGGTGAGAAAAATTTACGATCATGCAAGAAAATTACCCAGATTCTGAGCTAGCAGCAAAATCACCCAATGAAGTAGTTATCTACAAGATAATTAGTAATCAAATAAGTGGTCGGCAGGGATCTGACAGAACCGTGCTCTTTAATGCTTCAAGAGGGTCATTACTGTGAGGAAATACTTTTGTATGGCAACAGAGTAATGCAATGAAAGGTATATTTTATTATTGTTTAATCAAACAACAGTGATTTAGCTCATATAATGTTAGTTTATTTTATTATTGTTTAATTAAACTATGAGTGAACCATAATTTTGTTCATACATGTTTATTTTGGTAACGTAAAGACAGATATTCTTTACATGTGTGGTGTGCAAAGTGTGCCACCTGCCTGCTTGTGTTGATGGTTAATATTGAACACAGAGAAAATAAATATCATGACTCATAGATTGAAGAGGGAAAATAACTCTGTCATTTTATACACAGACTGCATAGCAAAGTTTTTAGGGAGGGATATTCATTGGCAGTTGACAATGAATGAACGCATGAAAATACTGACAAAGGGAGTGGCATCAGGATGTTATGACTTTAAGATCCTAACACCATTATCTAAAACACAGCGCCTGGTTGTGCTGTACTATTCCTTTGTTCACTCATTCCTTGCTTACAGGATTCTGTTCTGGGCATAAAATGCACAAAACAAGGATGCAATTTTTACATTGCAGGAAATGACTTCAAGGACAAGAATTACATCATTTTAATTGAATCAGCTATGTGTTCTTGGTGAAACATTGTAAATTAACTAAACAAACACTGTTTTTTGCCTTTTTTGTGAAACAAGGCAAATGTTTCACAAAAAGAAGCAAAAAAAGTGTTTGTTTAGTTAATAACAATTAAATGTAATAATCAGTTCTTTGTATGGAAATATTTTAAAAATTGTTTATGCTTTTTCATACATGGTGCAGTCATCTATAATGAAGTACTATTTGAAAAATTTGCAAAAATATCCATTTAGATACAGATAACATTTCATTGTGTTGCAAAATGCTGTCCACTTTCTTTGAAGTTCAGAAATTTAAAACTGTACACTTCATAAAACACAAAAACATAGGCCACTGTGGTTACAAAATCAATGACTCACAACATGAAAGGTGTCCACATTCCATGGCAGTATCTACTGAACCTGACAGTCCCATCTTTTCAGTCATGTGTGTGTGAGTTTCATTTGCCTGTGTGTGTGTGTGTGTGTGTGTGTGTGTGTTTTGTCTATTTTTGACAAAGACCTTGTTGACTAAAAGCTAACTTTCTGACAGCCTTTTTGTTGTGCCTTTCTGTGACTCAGAATCTCTGCTATATGACAAGTAGCAAACTATCATTTTCATTGTACTGTTGAATTTGCATCAGAGCTGTTTGTGACTGATATACTTTCCTTTTTGTCTTGCAGGATACCTTTATTCTTTGAGTAGTCAATGGCTTTTTATAGACTTTGATCTAATCTGGGTTAGTTTTGGAGGAAAACGGTTTGAAAATAAATTAAAGGTATTATTAATAAAAGTGTTGCACTTCTCATTCATGCTATGAGCATTGTACATGTCACTCCAGTTCATATCTTTGAGGAGTTTTCTAAAACAAACAATTTTTTACTTACTGATTACCTTCTTGAGTTCAGGTTTAGTAGATTTTATACCCTGATCATTACTAATATTTAGCAAAAGGAACTGCATGTCATGTTCTGAGAAAGTACATATTATTGATTTTATAATATAATTTGTCTTCGTAATTTGTCTTTGTAACCTCTTAGTTCATCCCTACAAAATCCCCAAACCACCTTCCCTACCCTCTGGCTCCTACCGCCCCCGGTGTAAAACCTGTCCCATGCACCCTCCCACCACCACCTACCCAGTCCTGTAACCCGGAAGGTGTACACGATCAAAGGCAGAGCCACGTGTGGAAGCACCCACGTGATTTACCAACTGACCTGCCTACGCTGTGAAGCTTTCTACGGGGGAATGTCCAGCAACAAACTGTCCATTCGCATGAATGGACACAGGCAGACAGTGTTTGTTGGTAATCAGGATCACCCTGTGGCTAAACATGCCTTGGTGCACGGCCAGATCATCTTGGCACAGTGTTACACTGTCCGGGTTATCCGGATACTTCCCATTAACACCAACCTGTCAGAACTCCGGAGATGGGAACTTGCCCTTCAGTATATCCTCTCTTCTCGTTATCCGCCAGGCCTCAATCTCCACTAATTTCTAATTTCAATTTGCTGCCGCTCTTACTTCACCTGTCTTTCAACATCATCTTTGCCTCTGTACTTCCGCCTCAACTGACATCTCTGCCCAAACTCTTTGCCTTTACAAATGTCTGCTTGTGTCTGTGTATGTGCGGATGGATATGTGTGTGTGTGTGTGTGTGAGTGTATACCTGTCCTTTTTCCCCCCTAAGGTAAGTCTTTCTGCTCCCGGGATTGGAATGACTCCTTACCCTCTCCCTTAAAACCCACATCCTTTCGTCTTTCCCTCTCCTTCCCTCTTTCCTGACGAAGCAACCATTGGTTGCGAAAGCTTGAATTCTGTGTGTATGTTTGTGTTTGTTTGTGTGTCTATTGACCTGCCAGCACTTTCGTTTGGTAAGTCACCTCATCTTTGTTTTTATATATATTTTTCCCACGTGGAATGTTACCTTCTATTATATTGATATCATTTGTTTGTCTAATATGTTATATATTTTAAGAGGGTTGAGATTTCATAAGTAATTGTTACAGATTTTGTTCCATGCGATCCAGCCAAGATTAAAGCAACATTGGATTTACTGTGAACAGTTAAAGAGGCATTGGCGGGGCATGGAGTGTATCCATCACAGGAATAATTGGACATCGGTCTAGAGATTAAGAATATTAAGTTATTGCAACAAGGACTATGCCTGTCTGAACGTCATATAGTCACAGGTATGGAAATGGTAAATGTAGGCAGATATAAACTTTCAGCACATGTAAGTAGAGACACTATGGAGAGAGGAGTTGCCATGTATGTTAAAATCTGTCATAGTGTGAAAATTTGGAAACTAAAAAATTTTGCACAGAGCAACATATAGAAGTATGTGCATGTGAGATTACAATAAATAATTTCACTTTTATAATTGTAGCCGTGTATAGGTCCCCATTGGGAAATTTTCAACTATTTTTGAAAAACTTGGATTCTGTGTTGTGCCATCTGTCAGACAGGCGAAAGCAAAGCAAACTATTGTTTGTAGGGATTTCAATGTAGATTTTCTGAAAGAGTCAGATAGAAGGCTTGACCTTGCAGTATTACTTAGTTCTTTCAATTTGATGTCAGTTATTGATTTTCCTACTCGGGTGGTACATGGAAGCAGCACACTGATAAGTAATGTTTTCATAGAACAAGATAAATTTAATCAAATAATAACTTTTCCTGTTAAGAATGGTCTGTCCAATCATGATGCTTAGCTAGTTACAGTATATGATATAGCTCCATACAGTAATGCAAAACAGCCCTCCAAAATAGTGCATTCAGTTAACGATTTAACAATTCAAAATTTTAGGGAAAGCATGCAACAGTTCGACTGGGATGAGGTGTACAGGCAATGTGATGCTAATTTAAAATTTAACCTATTTCATGATACCTTTGTGAGTATATTTGAAAAAAGGTTCCCTAAGAAAATAGTGAAGTATAATTGTAAGAAACAATGTAAAAAGCCATTGTTGTTGTTGTGGTCTTCAGTCCTGAGACTGGTTTGATGCAGCTCTCCATGCTAATCTATCATTGCAAGCTCCTTCATCTCCCAGTGCCTACTGCAACCTAAATCCTTCTGAATCTGCTTAGTGTATTCATCTCTTGGTCTCCCTCTACGATTTTTACCCTCCACGCTGCCCTCCACTGCTAAATTTGTGATCCCTTGATGCCTCAGGACATGTCCTACCAACCGATCCCTTCTTCTAGTCAAATTGTGCCACAAACTTCTCTTCTCCCCAATCCTATTCAATACCTCCTCATTAGTTACGTGATCTACCCACCTAATCTTCATACTAAAGGGATAAAAATATCTTGTAAACAGAAAAGGGAAATGTATCTTATAGCTAGGAGGAGTAATGACCCTGAAACAGAGAAACATTATGAAAACTACTGCACTGTATTAAGAAATGGTATTCACTTATGATATTTGTCATTAATAACCCCCCCTCCCCTCCCCAATTCAAAAATAACAGTGAAGTGCATAGCTACAACCTAGAAGAAAGGATGATCTTCACTATTATGAATTAAATCTGGATTGTGAGTCCACCATTTCATTTTGCCATGATGGTGGACAAAGGACAGTTGACCACTGCACAAAAGATGAAGACTGTGTTACTGTTTGCGGCAACGAACAGCATTACATTGACAAAGGGAAGGTTTTGTCCTCATTTCAGCACACAGTGAGCTCCCAGCCCACAGACAATATGCAGATTACATCAAAAATTTGAAGGTACTGGATCTGTTTTGGAGTGTCAGCAGCCACATGCACATACCATATGTTCGCTGGAAAACACTGAAGCAGTTTGAGTCACTTTGACTCATAGTCTGAATAAATCAACAAGAAGTGCCAGTGCCGAGTTAGGAATTTCACACTGATCTGTACAAACAGCTATTCAATCCACACTTCACTTGTATCCATATAAGATGTCTGTGGTGCATAAGCTTACTGTGAGAATAAGGAGTGGAGATTGCAGTCTGTGAGGAGGGCAATTGAACAAGACCAAGAGGCAGTACTACACAACTCATGGTTTTCTAATGAAGCTTGTTTTTATGTGAATGGTGTTGTGAACAAACAGAACATTTAATTCTGGGCACGTAAACCTCCACGTATAACCCACATGACAGACACCTACTGGGGAAAAGTTTACATGTGGCTCATGATGTCAAGCAATGGAATCATCGATCCGTTCTTCTTCGATGCTGCAAAATCAGTTCTTTCCTCAACTCATGACCTCATATCTTCCATTACAGACGCAATGGTTCATGCAGGATGGACCATACCCCCATACTGCCAATGTTGTGCTTGGTATCCTACATGAAAGACTTGGCCTTAGGGCATTGTCTAGAACGTTATGCAGGAGGAGGAATGTGGCCACCCCACAGCCCAGACGTTAACCCATGTGATTTTTTCCTTTGGGGGTTCCTTAAAGAGATGATGTACCACAGAAAATCTAAAAATGCAGTGCAACTTAGGGCCACCATTGTGGAGTTATGCTGTGCCATTTGAGAAGATTTGTGTCAGTCATCACAAATGCACATGTGTGACTTGAAGAAGTTGTAAACCCAAAATGGCAGTAATATTGAACATGTGACTCATTAGGTTGTATTTCCAAGCTGTATTCTTTACTTCTACATCAATAAATTACAAATCTCGTCAACAACAAATGAGTTATTCATGAAACATAACAGGTGACATCGTGCGCCACCCTGTATATTGGAGCAGCATGGTTGCTTAGACAATGTTGTCAAATGAGTAGCAGACTGAAAGTCACAGTTATCATTAATGTGATGGAGATCCTGTTCTGTTTGTGTGTTGTTTCTGGTTCATGATTGGGTTTAGCAAGCCAATATCTTACTCCCCAAAACTTTTTACATTTTATGTCTTTTCTTTACTCCAAATCCAAATTATGGAGCACGTCTTTGTACGATTGTGCTGAGAGCACAGCATAAATCAAGTAAAATTAATCTGATTGTCCTGTGTGGAGTTGTGTGCTTTTTGGAATCAAGTAACCACCATAAAGTTGAAAAGAAATTTCTTGTCTTTATTCCTACTTCACTCCTTTCATCAATCTAATTAAAATAATTAAACTACTTTTTCAAGAGAATATCACTGATGTCTTTTGCAGAGGTAATTATAGAACTATTATTGTGTTCTAATATTGTCCATGTTAATGACTGGAGATAGTGGTTGTTAAGATAACTGTCAGCATACAACCACAAATATTAAGATGGTAATCCTCAGCAACATGTTTTGGGAGTCAAACTCCCATTAACTGGCTGTCTAAGTTAATCCTACATAAACATGCACTTCAAAAGTACACAAGTTCAAAATTTAAAAATAAATGAAGTCCTCATGTTATTTTAAGAACGGCAACAGCAGATTCTCTGCTTGATTTACTAATGTAACTGCCCATCAACGAAGTCCACAGATGTTAGAAAGAACGTGAACAGACACCATACTAATTGTTATCTATGCAAAATCATTCACATTTAATCATACTATCACTTACCTCAAAAAGATCCAAAAAACCATTGAAGAAGGCATTTCCATTTTTGCCAGTTTGTACATTAAGATTTAGTCTGGTGGTTTGCTATTTCAAGTTCCTCAAGCAGGTCAAGTTTCTTTCCTTTCTTATGTACTTGTATCACCTCTGAGTCCCCTTCTACACTGGAGACAAAGTATGAGAAAAGGTGAACCTAATCCATCTGCAACAACACCCCCCCCCCCCCCCCCCCCAAAATGAAATTCTATGAACTGGTTGAAGCTTTCTTCCAATACTCCCTGCTCCTCCATCTAATTATGCTGAAGAAAAAGTTAGAAGATCATATCTAAACATGTACTGCCCACAGAATTCTATGAAAAATTCCAGGTGATTATATTGGACATGTTATACTGTTTTATATATCAAACATTTAAAATAATGCTTATACTTAGTGTATGTTTCTGATTAATTTATCACTTTGTGTTGCAAGCGTACATAATTTCAGTAAACAAAAACTGCATTTAACATTAAGACAGGTAGAACCAAATTGGTGTTCATCTGAGCAATCAGTTGCTCAACAGTTCCACACCTATTCACCTGTACACAACTCCGTGGTCCTCATTCCCCCCTGTCATGTATGGCCCGTGGTGCACCGTAGTTGCCTTGGTGCTAGTTTTGGATAGGACCATTACAAAATTAACCATTTTGGAAATGCTTCCACCCTTGGCCTAGAAGATAGTGATTATATCCTATTGGCTGTCAAGACATATTGCTTTGTTTCCACATTACAACAATGAATGTACTGTTTTCTGTATCCCTCTGACATGCTTTATATACTCTCCACTGCTAGTACTGCCAAATAATGTCTGTGGATGGTTATTGCACATTGATGCCGAACACAGATGACAGTCATATTAATGTGACTGGACCATGTATTTCCAAATATGATCCTCAGTCCAATACATCCGAAAGAGTAATGAAAGAGACGAAAGGCTTTGTCATACACACTGTTCAAATAAATATATCGCTTGATCTCAGATGATACCAGAATTTCAAATTATATTAAATGGACTATCCCATTTATATGCTGCACATTCTGCAATGTATGTATTAAGGGGAGTTTACAGGTGCAGAAAAAATGACATTTTACAAAACAAGTCCTTCAATATTCTTCACTCTTTCCTCCACAAAATGGTGAATAACTTGAAACTTCCTGGCAGATTAAAATGGTGTGCCGGACTGAGACTCGAACTCAGGACCTTTGCCTTTCGCGGGCAAGTGCTCTACCACCTGAGCTACCCAAGCATGACTCACGCTCCGTCCTCACAGCTTTACTGCTGCCAGTACCTCGTCTCCTTCCTTCCAAACTTAACAGAAGCTCTCCTGCGAACCTTGCAGAACTAGCACTCCTGAAAGAAAGGATACTGCGGAGACATGGCTTAGCCACAGCCTTGGTATAGCACTTGCCCGCGAAAGGCATAGGTCCCGAGTTCGAGTCTCGGTCCGGCACACCGTTTTAATCTGCCAGGAAGATTCATATTAGCACTCACTCCGCTGCAGAGTGAAAATCTCATTCTGGTGAATAACTTATCTTTGTATGACATTTAGAAATATTTTATTTTTAATTTTACTATACTGCCTCTTTATATGCAATTATAAAGGCTAAAAGTGTGTAGTTGAATCAAGTCCATGCAAAATATGGAGCTAAAGAAACTAGAATGCATTGGACATGCACAATAGAGGATGGGCACACACCTCAGAAAATTAAATAAAACTCTTCATACCACTACACTTGGTTCAAGAATCATGAAAGAAGGTTGCATACATGGAAGAAGCCTGGAGATACTGGAAGGTTTCAGATAGATTATATAATGGTAAGACAGAGATTTAGGAACCAGGTTTTAAATTGTAAGACATTTCCAGGGGCAGACGTGGACTCTGATCACAATCTATTGGTTATGAACTGTGGATTAAAACCAAAGAAACTGCAAAAAGGTGGGAATTTAAGGAGATGGGATCTGGATAAACTGACAGAACCAGAGGTTGTAGAGAGTTTCAGGGAGAGCAATTGACAAGAATGGGGGGAATGAAATACAGTAGAAGAAGAATAGGCAGCTTTGAGAGATGAAATACTCAAGGCAGCAGAGGATCAAGTAGGTAAAAAGATGAGAGCTAATAAGAATCCTTGGGTGACAAGAGATGAATTTAATTGATGACAGGAGAAAATACAAAAATGCAGTAAATGAAGCAGGCAAAAAGGAATACAAACGTCTCAAAAATAAGATTTACAAGAACTGCAAAATGGCTAAGCAGGGATGGCTAAAGGACAAATGTAAGGATGTAGAGGTGTATATCACTAGGGGTAAGATAGATACTGCCTACAGGAAAATTAAAGAGACTTTTGGAGAAAAGAGAACCACTTGTATGAATATAAAGAGCTCAGATGGAAACTCAGTTCTAAGCAAAGAAGGGAAGGCAGAAAGGTGGAAGGAGTATATAGTGGGTCTATACAAGGGCAATGTTCTTGAGGACAATATTATAGAAATGGAAGAGAACGTAGATGAAGATGAAATAGGAGATTTGATACTGCATGAAGAGTTTGACAGAGCACTGAAAGACCTAAGTCGAAACAAGGCCCCGGGAGTAGACAACATCCCATTAGAACTACTGACAGCCTCGGAAAGGCCAGGCCTAACAAAACTCTACCACCTAGTGAGCAAGATGAACGAGATAGGTGAAATACCCTCAGTTTCATGAAGAATATAATAATTCCAATCCCAAAGAAAGCAGGTGTTGACAGATGTGAAAATTACTGAACTATCAGTTTAATCACCATGACAGCAAAATACTAACACAAAGTAAAGGCAAACATACATTTCTAGCATTTGTAGACTTAGAGAAAGCTTTTGACACTGTTGACTAGAATATTCTCTTTCAAATTCTGAAGGTGACAGGGGTAAAATACAGGGAGTGAAAGGCTAATTACAATTTGTACAGAAACCAGATGGCAGTTATAAGAGTCAAGGGGCATGAAAGGGAAGGAGTGCTTGGGAAGGGAGTGAGACAGGGTTGTAGCCTCTACCTGATGCTATTCAATCTGTATATTGAGCAAGCAATAAAGGAAACAAAAAAAAAGTTCGGAGTAGGTATTAAAATCCATGGAGAAGAAATAAAAACTTTGAGGTTTGCTGATGACTTGTAATTCTGTCAGAGACAGCAAAGGACTTGGAAGAGCAGTTGAATGGAATGGTCAGTGTCTTGAAAGGAGGGTATAAGATGAACATCAACAAAAGCAAAACAAGGATAATGGAATGTAGTCGAATTAAGTCGGGTGATGCTGAGGGAATTAGATTAGGAAATGAGACACTTAAAGTTGTAAATGAGTTTTGCAATTTGGGGACCAAAATAACTGATGATGGTCGAAGTAGAGAGGATATAAAATGTAAACTGGCAGTAGCAAGGAAAGCGTTTCTGAAGAAGAGAAATTTGTTAACATCGAGTATAGATTTAAGTGTCAGGAAGTCATCTGAAAGTATTTGTATGGAGTGTAGCTTTGTATGGAAGTGAAACGTGGACGATAAATAGTTTGGACAAGAAGAGAATAGAAGCTTTCAAAATGTGGTGCTACAGAAAAATGCTGAAGATTAGATGGGTAGATCACGTAACTAATGAGGAGGTATTGAATAGAATTGGGGAGAAGAGAAATTTGTGGCACAACTTGACTAGAAGAAGGGATCGGTTGGTAGGATATGTTCTGAGACATCAAGGGATCACCAATTTAGTATTGGAGGGCAGCGTGGTGGGTAAAAATCATAGAGGGAGACCATGAGATGAAGAGACTAAACAGAGTCAGAAGGATGTAGATTGCAGTATGTACTGGGAGATGAAGAAGCTTGCACAGGATAGCGTATCATGGAGAGCTGCATCAAACCAGTCTCTGGACTGAAGACCACAACAACAACACCACTGCACTGTCAGATGGTAAAACACTGAGGGGTCGACTGACTGATAAAACCATAGACCAGTCTCAGAGGTATTATGGAATGACCATCAGGTATAGCATACATGATTTAGAAAGTATGAAGAAAGCAGTATTGGCTTCAAACTTCCAAAAATCTCTCAAATGACAGAAAACCAATACATTCACGTTGCCCATCTAGACCTGAACCATGGCATAAACTTCAGAAGGCTGTAGTTTCAGGAGTGTGTTTCATAAACAAGAACTCTATTCCTGAAGCTTTTGTGGAAGCCATCAAGGGAATTTATAGGAACCTAGCTCACACACACCTCTCCCAAAAGTGTCTACATGGGTGGACTCAGAATCCCAATGAGTCTGAGGAGGAAGTTCGGGTCAGTTTCACCAAACAACACTCCCATTTTATAGTAGTTCATTTATTCACCTCTCTACACAAGCAAGGCTTACACAGAACTAACAGGGCGGCACTGCACAAAGATAATGTTTAGCTTAGTTCAAAGACGATACTCACATCTCAGATTGATTCTGGTGTCAACATCATCGGTACCACATAGACCCCCCCCCCCCAAAATTTACTAATTTATTCTGACTATTTCTGGTTAGCATCTTTTGTTATAGGGTGAAATCAGTAATTGTTTTGTAACTTAAATCTTAAATTCTGTTTATTTTGACTATTCCTAGTTAGTATCTTTAGTTACAGGCTGAAATCAGTAATTGTTTTGTAACTTGAATTCTATTGTGGATGTGTAAACAAATATAAATTCTATACTAATTATACACATTTGGAGGAACAACAAATAGTATTCTTAAAGGATCTATTTGGCTCTATTGGAACACATGTTAGCAAAGCCAGCCCTTAATTAATTTCCAAGTAATTTTCAATTTTGTCAGAAGTATTGTTTGCGTAACTATATGTGCTAATTTCATTATTTAAACAAATAATTTTGCATAACTCTTGTAGATAGTTTGTATCAACCATGAAACTTAATATCTGTGAACCCTAAGTGCTCTGTCATGCCTCCATCTTTACTTTACTTTAGTCAGTTCAGCTATGACATATATGGGAATTAAGTTTTCTATACCCCAATTACTGATCCTGTTTCTATGGATGGCTCAATCCACTTAAGGGCCACACACGCCTCCACCATGCTGTTGACTGCCCAGCCCGCTTACTCCCGGGCGGGCCGCTGTCTCATTCGGCCACGGTGGCTGACTGACTACGAAGTGGATGTGCCTCTTGCTGCTCCACCTGCACGACTCATCTTGTTCGAGATGGAAGTACCTGTGGTACGCCTGCCTACACACACGATTTCCACCGACGTTGACGCCTGCATGCCCTCACCCTTGGACATCTGTAGTACTCCATACTGCAGGGAGAGGGCCAGGGAGGGGGGGTGGGGGGGAGGCTGTGTGGCGTAGATAGTTCATATCAACCACAAGACTTAATATCTGTGAACTCTTAAGTGCTCTGTCGAGCCTCCAGCTTAACATTACTGTAGTCAGTTCTTTGTTATATTTCATTCTGTACGGACACAGTGTCAAGTGTAAATATATACGAGCTACAAAATATATGGGAATTAAGTTTTCTATATCCCGATTACCAATCCCATTCCCATACTGTTAAAAAGAACCAATTTTTCAATGCATTCAGTTAATCGAATGACTTAAGTTTTAATTGTAAATTTAACTTTGAACAATGTGTAATTTCAGTACCTATTATTGTGAGGTTATAAAGGGGCCAATTTTTGGTTCTGAGTCAGTCAGTCCATGGCCGAGTTTCAGATAAGAAACCTTTATTGGTTAGAACAACAACAATGCATCCCTGAAATAAGTGTAACACAATTAGGCCATATGTTAAAACAATGACAGTGTCTGTTCAATATGTACCGCAATATTCTGCAAGACTTGTGAACTGTGTGGTTAGGTTTTTACCGCTAGTAGATGTTCAACAGTAAACTACTGTAGCAGTATGTGAATCTTTGCCTGCAACCTATTAATGAGGCTTATTGAAAGTGGGGGGGGGGGGGGGGGGGGTTGTGAACAGTGAAAGTAAACAACTGTGGAACACAACTGTGCACCTGTTGGCTACATCATTTAAAGTAGTCAGTGTTGTACTTGTACACCACATATTTCAGCCAGTATCACAACGCAGCACATTGACACCAAGGGCAACAAATGAAGAAACAAAGCAGGCAAACCATCACATTTTTTGCCCCGATGTGAGGACTATTGTATGTGTGTACAATGAATTAGGTTGCATGAAATTTGACAGTGAAGTGTGAACTAAAGTGGTTTGCAGTACAGTTTTAAATGGAGGAGATGCAACAGCCAATTGGTGCTGGGGTTTCATAGCTACAGTAGGACAGCAGCCAATCAGTGAGTGGGTCCTATGGTAGTAGCCATTGAGTACAGGAGCAGCCGAGCAGCATGCAGGTGACCACAGCTGACTCAGATAAACATGATGCCTTGCCGAGAGAATTACAACTCACTGCAGATGAAAAAATCGAGATGACACCTACAGCAGCAGCAGCAGCAGTAAGCAGCAGACAAGTGATTAAAAAACTAGGTAATTTCATAGCAATAGTTGTTTCATACTAAGTGATATCTAACAAGTGGTCTTAATGAACAAGACAGTGTGATCGGAGACAAGGCACAACAGGGGCCTGGTTCAGCAGAAGATAGTGCTTATAAATCAGACATGAATGTAACTTTGAATGATGGGGATGAAGGTCCTCCTATAGATGAAATGATAAAACCATCATCTACAGTGTATGGTGAGGTTAGCGAAATGGATGAAAACGGTACTGAAGTGCATGAGATCATTAAGATTCAGGAGGAGGAACCTACTAGCAAAAGTCAGCAAGGGCAGAAGTTTATTGTAGATGGAAAAGTGGAAGTGATGTTAATGCAAATTATGTGTAGTTTGAGTAATATATGTGTGAAAGAAGACATTAGTAGTATGGAAGAAGACATTAGTAGTATGAAAAAAGACATTAATAGGGTGGAAAAGAAAACTGATAGCTTTAGAACTGACATGGTTAACTTAAAGGATGAACTGAAGATAGAAATTAAAAAAGAGATTAAGGCAGTCAGCTCTAATCTTTTAGAATTAAATGAAAGGGTTGCAGTGGTAGCTAAAGATTGTGATGAAAAGATAAAGACAGTAGTACATAACACCAATGGGAAATTAACATTGATGAGTAGTAAATGTGTAGAAGAGAGAAAGAAGCTTTATGATGACTATGGTAGGAGGGTGGAGACTTCTGAAAAACAGTGTAAAGATGAAATCAAAGCTGCCATGATATTTTGTGATGAAAACAGGTTTAAACTTGAGAACCAAATCAAGCAGATTAAAAATGGTTTAGAAACAGAGGTAGAAACCAAGTGTGCAGTAGTGGTAGATGAAAAACTGGTAAATGTAAATAAAAATGTAGATTCCAAATTGGCTTAAATGGAGAAAAATATGGAAGAGGTACAAAATCAAAAGCGTAGAGTATGTAGTGACCCAAACAGCCCTTCACTTGTTAGTTGTAAGAAATTTAATGATTTTGAGCCGTATGGGGAAGTGCATCCACTGGATTTCATTAGAGAACTTAATGATCTGCCAGAAACATGGAATGACAAAGAGATGGGCAATTCAGATAGCTGATACTTGGTGGCAAAGCGTTCTCAAAAGCATTTGTAGATTAATATTTTTCCAAAGAGAAGCAGCAGAGAATTTTGAGTGAATTTTGGGGAGGAGAGAGATCTGACCCTAGGAAGGGTAGTGCGAGAGGTTTCTGTCAGCTTTGGTTAAACAAATTGAAATATTTGGACAAAGAGCTATGTTGTGAATCAATAATGATGGGTTTAGAAACTAAGTTGCCTCAAGAAGTTAGAGAAATGCTTGTACCTGCCCCTTGGGGTAATATTAGTGATTTCTTGAATTATGTTGGTAAAGTGAAGAGGGTGAAGCACTAAGTGGAAGATTTAAGGAGGATTTTTGATGACAATGCTCAGTCAGGAAGAGAATTTCAGGTAAATAGGATGAACAGGACTAATTACAGTAGAAATTCAAGAAATGGTTGGGTGGAGGATAGCCAGAAAGAGCTCAGAAATGGAAAGAGAAATTCAAGTGACAGAAATGCAGAAGATGATTTTAATTATGTATCAAACCATTTAAACTAGATTGGCTCACACTAGGGCAGGTAGTGATGAAGAGCCACTTGTATATACATGTGCTGTAATCACAGGTAAGGGTAATGTAAGTGATAGGAGAAAGATAAGTGTAATTTCTAATTCTAGTGAGATGTTGAATGATGGAGGGGGTAGGTAGCAATGTTTATCCTGTAAAAAGAGAGGAGGAACTTACCATAATGTGCATTTAACCAGAAGTAAGACCTACAAGCAAGCAGGGGGTTCAACAATCTGTGTTGGATTCATTGTGTGGTGATAACGCTTACCCCAGCTTCTGCCTCATTTTTCATGTTTCCTGAGGCAGTCAAACTCTTCTACTATCCTATCTGTAGTTTATAAGTGAATCACAAACATTCTATCTTTGACTTTCATGTGATTTTGTACAGAAGGATACTTTAGTATAGTATATTTTATGTGGTGTTAGTTATAAGAAATGGAATCACAAGAGAATGGAATAAAGTAAATTGGTACCATTGTCAAACAAAGAGGTAAAGTAAACTGAAAATAAAGGTGTCAGCATATGTGGAGGAAAAAGTGCAGATTATCTCAAAAATATAATTAACATCTGAACTAATCAGCTCATTGGTGCAGCAGCAGAGGCAATATGCAGTAAAAATCATCTCAGATACCAGGTGTTAACATTAATTGTGGTATAATAGAAGCATCTGTGTGCAGTGTAGTCAGTATATTGAGATAACTATCTACCTATAGAAGTGTGTTATGGTGCAGTCTTAACTAACATTAAGGAATTACAACTTTAGATATAGTTGCCTGGAGTAACGTGTGGAAAGAATAAGCAAGATTTGTATGTTATCACCATTCAGCCTAGAATCTTAAGCAATTTTATGGAATACATGGAACAATAGTTTTTCTAAGTGATAATATTGTCTGATCAGTAATGAGATTTAGGTTTGACTTAGCATAACGATCTGTTACTGTGGAGTGTTTTTCAGTAGAATCAGTTGTGCATTAGATAAGCAGAGTGGGTATTTATTTATTAGTTAATGAAGCAATAATAAAATAATGAATAATATTAGGGTATTAATGGTTAGGGAACCTGTCTCTGCAATAGGGATATTTTTTGGGAATGCACTAAACTGGTTGACTAAGAGAGAAGGGTAAGTAAAATAATGGAGCTGACAGACATGCTTGAGCAATGAAAAATATAACTGTATGCAAACAAATGTAGTGTAACTGTATTGATGATCTAATTGTGAACTAGGCAATATTGGGTACTGTGTATATTGTGCAATTCATGACACTGGCACTGAGAATGAGAGATTAACAGGAACAGCAATATTTTAGTGAGATACAAGTCATGTACCGGTACTGGTAATGCTGCATCATTGAATCTATAGGTTATCTGAAAACTTATATTTGTGTTCTGAGGAATTATGAGCTTAAAGTTGTAATACTGGGATGAAGAACAGTATTTTTTTCTGATTCACTGATAACTGTCATGCTAAACTGGTGTGAATATACTGACAGGTCAACTATTTGGTAACATTTTGTGATTTTGTGAGGATTTAATTTTCTGATTGAATGAGATTAGTGCTCAGAGTGGAACAGAGAAGTGGGACAATGATTTGGTACAACTTCCATCCCCTTAATTTTGATTTCAATAGTAATTAAGCTATGTAATGGTGATTCTATTCGTTTTTTGTAACACAATGATTAGTAAATTTATGCTACTGCATATCTTGAGTTTTTGCTATTTTGCAAATGGAAAAGAAACCCAAATCTTTCAAGTTTAACCAGTTTCAGACAGTTATGACTTGGAGTATGTTTTGTAGTGTAATGAGCACTTGATTTAAAAGTTTTCTAGTACCTTTTGCACTATAGTCAAATTTAGTGTTAATTATTGTAATGTTATAAGAACTAAGTAATGTATCTATTTATGATGTAATGACTATCATCTGCCATTAGTGTAAAACATTTTTTTTGCATAGACTTAGTTAGAAGTAAAAGTAAGTGTACTAAAGTAGGGTATTTGGTTTGATTTTGTCATGTACTGTGGTGGAGGAGAACCACATCTGAGGGAACTGATAGCAGTGCATTTCCTTGCTAACTGACACTTGGATCTGTTGAAGGCATGGACAGCTTGAAGAGAAAGTGTGTTAAAAATCATTAAAAGTGTGAAAGTGCTTGTGAAAATATTAAACATTGACCAAGTGAAATTTTCTGTGCAATATTTGAAGCAAGACAGAACTTGTACCAAGCGATATGTATCTCAGAATGTAACCTTTGTTTACCCAAAAAGGACATCACTTATGATGCAGATGACTAAAGTTTATTAAAAGTATAGTTTGTAGATATTTTGTGCAATTGTACAACACACTGTATGTAAATATTTTATTTGGGGATTTTCATATGGCCAGTTCATATAAGTAGGAATTTGAAAAACATATTTACTATAGTTTAGATAAGATTTCTTATGTAATATTTTTTATGTGCAGATTTTTAATCCACTGTCTGGAGTCACTTGTGGTCACTGAATTGCTCAGTTAGCTATTTGCAATATCTATCTGGTCAATCCAATGAGGGGGTGATGTGATGAAGCAAGCTGGGATAGTTTTACTTACCCTCTTGTTTTGCCATCTACCTCCTTAGAATTCATGTTTAATTTTTGAATAAATTACCATTAACATACATGAGTATAATCTGCATTTTCATAAAAGAAAAAGGTTCATCCTCAGTTTTAAAGAATATAACACCAGATCTAGTTTTGTGCTTAGTTTTATGTATGTAATTGATTTTTTAATTTATTCTGACTATTCCTAGTTAGTATCTTTTGTTATAGGGTGAAATCAGTAATTGTTTAGTAACTTAAATTCTATTTATTCTGACTATTCCTAGTTGGTATCTTTTGTTATAGGAGAAATCAGTAATTGTTTTGTACCTTAAATTCTATTGTTGACATAAAAACAAATGTAATTTCTGTACTAATTATACAAGTTTGGAGAAACAACTAGTAGTATTCTTAAAGGATCTATTTGGCTCCATTCAAAAACATTTTAGCAAAGCCAGCTCTTAATTAATTCCCAAGTAATTTTCAGTTTTGTCAAAGTATTCTTTGCATAACTGTATTTGTTAATTTCAGGATTTAAACAAATAATTCATCCTAACTCTTGTAGTAGAAGAAACTGTTAAAAATAACAAATTTTTTTATGTATTCAGATAATCGAATGAGTTAAACTTTTTTTGTAAATTCTGTAAATTTAACTTTGAACACTGTATAGTTTCGGTACCTATTATTGTGAGGATATATAAGGGCCCAATTTTTGGTCCTGAGACAGTCAGTCCACAGCTGAGTTTCGGACAAGAAACCTGTATTTGTTAGAACAACAACAATGCATCGGTGAAACAAGTGTAACACAATTAGGCCATGTGTAAAAACAATGACAGTGCCTGTTCAATATGTGCCTCAATATTCTGCAAGACTTGTGAACTGTTTGGTTAGGTTTTTACTGCTCGCAGATGTTCAGCAGTAAACTATTGTAGCAGTATGTGTACATTCACCTGCAACCTATTAATGAGGCTTATTGAAAGTTAAACAATAGTGCACTGGCCATATTAAATGTGTATATGGGGGGTTGTGAACAGTGAAAGTAAACAATTGTGAAACACAACTGTGCAACTGTCACCTACATCATTTAAAGTAGTCAGTGTTCTACTTCCACATCCCATTTTTCAGCCAGTATCATAACGCAGTACGTCAACACCAAGGACAACAAATGAAGAAATAAAGCGGGTGAACCATCACACGCTCTTGCTTTTAATTTAATGGAAGATGGTTTTCACTTTTTTGTATGCTGAGTCAGTCCTTCCAACAGTCATTTCTTTTTCAATTTCTCACGTTTTTCATGCAGCCGTTTCATATTAGGTGTCCTTCACTTCTTATTTATTTCATTCCTCAGTTACTTGTATTTCTGTATTCCTGAAATACCTGTACCAATGGTTTTCATTTGAACTTCTGTGACTGCAATTTTTAGACATGTCCATTCCTTTTCAACTGTACTGCCTTCTGAGCCATTCCATATTCCAATATCTCTTCATTCCTTAGTACTTCCACATGGCACTTCTTTGCATATTCATCCTTGTTGTATAATCTCTTAAACTTCAGCCTACTCTTCATCACTACTACATTGCCATCTGAGTCTATATTGGCTCCTGGGTATGCCTTACAAGCACTCATACAATTATAGTTGGTGGTGACTTCAATCTGCCCTCGATATGCTGGAAAAATTATATATTTAAAGCCGATGGAAGGCATAACACGTCATCCGCAATTGCACTGAATGTTTTCTCAGAAAATTATTTTGAACAATTAGTTCATGAGCCCACTAAATGCATAAATGGATGCAAAAGTATACTTGACCTCTTAGCAACAAATAAACCTGGACAAATAGGGAGTATCATGATGGATACAGGTATTAATGACCACAAGGCAGTTGCTGCTAGGCTGAATACTGTAACATCCACAACCATCAAAAAGAAACACCAAGTACATCTATTTAAAATGCTGATAAAGTTGTTCTTAATGCCTTTTTAAGAGACAGTCTACACTCCTGATCTGGTCATGTAAGTGTAGAAAAGATGTGGAATTATTTCAAACAGATAGTATTGACAGCAATTGAGAAATATATACCAAATAAATTAATAAATGATGGTACTCATCCCCCATGGTACACAAAATGAGTCAGATTGCTGTTGCAGAAGCAATGAAAAAAGCATGCCAAATATAAAAGAATGCAAAATCCCCAAGATTGGCAAAGTTTTGCAGAAGTTTGAAACATAGTGGGTGCTCCAATGCGAGATGCTTTTAATAATTTCCACAATGAAACTCTGTCACAGAATCTGGCAGAAAACCCAAGAAGATTCTGGTCATACATAAAGCACACCAGTGGCAAGATGCAATCAATACCTTCACTGTGTGATAACAACAGTAATGTAACTGGTGACAGTGACACTAAAGCAGAGTTATTAAACACGGGTTTCCGAACTCCTTCAGCAAAGAAGATGAAGTAAATATTTCTGAATTCCAATGGAGAACAACTGCCAAGATGAGAAACACAGAAGTAGATATGATCAGTGTAGCAAAGAAGCTTAAATCACTTAATAAAGGCCTTTGGTCTAGACTGTATACCAGTCAGGTTCCTTTCAGACTATGCTGATACAATAGCTCCATATTTAGCAATTATATACAACTGCTCACTCATAGAAAAATCTGTACCTAAAGACTCAAAAATCACTCAAGTCACTCCAATACCCAAAAAGGGAACTAGGAGTAATCCAAAGAATTATAGGCCCATATCACTAACATCAATTTGCAGCAGTGTTTTGGAACATTATAAATTACCTCAAAGAAAATGTTTTATTGACACATAGTCAGCACAGATTCAAAAAATATCATTCTTGTGAAGTGCAACTAGTTCTTTATACTCATGAAGTTATGTTATGTTATGTTATGTTATGTGGTTTATTCATCTCATTACATACAATTTTCAAATCATTTGATTTGATGTACAGGAGACATGTCAAGGTTTACAAAAGAAACTTTTTTCACTTTTTTAAGAGAACTACAAAAGTTTACATTATATTTTACATTTCTAAGTTACAGCTACACATGTACATAAAATAATAAATGTATTACAATCCCTGTGTTCAGATTGTGAAGCTGTCCTCAATGAATTCATCGACAGAATAATAACACTTTTCCACCAGGAGAGTAAAGAGCAATCTTTTCAGTGAACCAATCTCCATTTTAAATATATTACTGCCTTTTATTTTATTGAAAATTTTTAACCCCATATACTCTGGTGTTCGGGCATAAAGTTTTAAACGATGTGTTGGAAGTTTGAAGTTATCTCTGTGGTGAGTGCTGTAGTTGTGGTCAAAACGGAAATTGTCTAGTGTATGTTGATTTCTATATAGGAACACCACCATCTCATATATGTAAAGTGAGGGGATAGATAGTACTTTTAAATTTTTTAACAGTGGTCGACAGGATTCCCGTTTTTTTGCAACACACATGTTTCTAATTACTTTCTTTTGTAATACTAGGAGCCTAGTGACATTTGCTGAATTTCCCCAGAAGATTATGCCATAACGAATAACTGACTCAAAGTAGCAGTGATAAACTATCTTTCTGGTATCTATGTTTGTGGCACCTGACAAAATACACATTGCAAATGCTAAGTTGTTCAGTTGATTTGCTAAGTAATCTATGTGTACCTTCCAATTTAAATTTTTGTCAAGCTTTAGGCCTAAGAACTTCACGTGGTTTGCTTCTGTGATATCCTGATCATTGCAAGTTATCTTTATTTCACTCCTTTCTACTGATTTAGCTTCAAATTGCATCATTTTGGTTTTAGTTACATTTAGTTTTAGTCCATTTTGATAGAACCAAGATTCAAGTTTTTCTAAAGTGTTTTTGGCTTTTTCTGGAATATTTTCAGATACCTCATTTTCAATTAGAACTGATGTATCATCAGCAAATAAGACTGAATGAACATCAATAGCAAGTGGTAGGTCATTTACGTAAAAAAGAAACAGATAGGGACCCAATATCGAACCTTGTGGGACTCCTTGGGGAACTGTTTTCCAGTCTGATGAATAATTGGTTCCATTTGAAGTTAAAATTACTCTTTGTTTCCTACCTGACAGGTAAGAGCTAAACCATTTTAAAGCAGTGTCTCTGATTCCATACATCTGTAATTTGTGGAGGAGTAATGCATGGTTCACTGAATCAAAAGCTTTAGTCAGATCACAGAAAATACCTGTGACCTTTCTACCTTTATCTAACGTGGAGCTATCGACAAGGTATGTCAAATTGATTACATATTTTTGGATTTCTATAAGGCTTTCGACACCTCTCCTAACAAGCATCTTCTAATCAAACTGCATGCCTGTGGAATATCACATCAGTTGTGTGACTGGATTCGTGATTTCCTGTCAGAAAGGTTACTGTTCATAGTAATAGATGGAAAGTCATTGAGTAAAACAGAAGTAATGTCTGGCATTCCCCAAGAAGTGTTATAAGCCATCTATTGTTCCTGACACATATTAATGACATAGTAGACAATTTGAGTAGCCCTCATAGATTGTTTGCAGGTGATGCTGTCATTTACCATCTTGTAAGTCATCAGATGATCAAAACGAATTGCAAAATGATTTAGATCAGATATCTGTATGGTGCAAAAAGTGGCAATTGACCCTGAATAGAGAAAAGTGTGAAGTTATTCATATGAGTACTAAAAGAAATCTACAAAATTTTGATTATGCGATAAGTCAAACAAATCTGAAAGCTGTAAATTCAACTAAATACTTAGGGATAACAATTATGAATAACCTATACTGGAACTATCACATAGATAATGTTGTGGGTAGAGCAAACCAAAGACTCTGATTCATTGGAAGCATACTAAGAAGGTGCAACAGGTCTACTAAAGAGACTGCTTACAATACGCTTGTCCATACTATTCTGGAGTATTGCTGTGCAGAGTGGGATCTGCTTCATATGGGACTGACGGTGACATAAAAAAAGTTCAAAGGAAGGCAGCTCATTTTGTATTATAGTGAATTAGGGGAGATAGTGCCACAGACATTATACGCGAATTGGAGTGGCAGTCATTAAAACAAAGGCATTTTTCATTGTGATGGGATCTTCTCATGACATTTCAATCACCAATTTTCAAGTCCAATTGCAAAAACATTCATAGGGAGAAATGATAATCACAATAAAATAAGAGAAATCAGAGCTCGCACAGACACATTGAAGTGCTCGTTTCTCCACGTGCCATTCGAGAGTGGAACCATAGAGAGACAGCTTGAAGGTGGTTCATTGAACCTTCTGCCAGGCACTTTATTGTGAATAGCAGAGTAATCATGTAGACGTAGGTGTACAACGTAGTATCTGATTTCAGAATCTCTGTCTGACCACGATGTAATCTAACTGAAATTTTCTCTTATCTCCCAGCCTTTTCCAAGTATGCCTCCTCCTCTTGTGATTCTTGAATAGAGTATTCACTGTTACTAGCTGAAATTTACTACAGATTTTAATTAGCCTTTCTCCTCTCTCATTCATGGTACCAAGCCCATATTCTCTCATAACCCTTTCTTCTACTCTTTCCCCTACAACTGCATTCAAGTCCCCCATGACTTTGATTTTCGTCTCCCTTTATGTACTGAATAACCCATTCAATATCCTCAAATACTTTCTCTGTCTCTTCATCTTCAGCTTGCAATGTTGGCATATATATCTGAACTGCCATTGTCGGTATTGGTTTGCCCTGCATTCCTAATCATAATGAATCCTTCTCCCGTTATACAACTTTCTACTGCTGGTGATATTAATATGTACTCATCTGACTAGACTCCTTGTCTTCCTCCCATTTCCTTCACTGACCCTCCACTATATTTAGATTGAGCCTTTGCATCTCCCTTTTCAAATTTTCCACTTTCCCTACCACCTTCAAGCTTCCGAGATTCCATGCCCCAACTCGTAGAATGTAATCCTTTCATTAGTTATTTAATCTTTTTCTCGTGGTCCCTTTCCCATTGGAATTCCCTCTCCACAGATTGGAATGGGGCACTAGTCCAGAATCTTTTGCCAAAGGAGGGATCATAATGACACCTTTTTAGTTATAGGACACCTGTCTTGCAGATACACATTATGTGTCTTTAATGTAGTGGTTTCCATTGCCTTCTGCATCATGACAGTACTGATCATTATTGATTCTTCTGCCTTTAGGAGCAGTTTACCACCCAAAGGGCAAGAGAGTGCCCTAAACTAATGATTGCATCTGTATCCTCTTTGACAAGGCCATTGACAAAATGAGGATGATTTCTTACACCAAAGACTTTGGCCGCCAATGCTCATTTTTGTTACAAATTTAAGCAGTTGTGGGGTTCGAACCTGGGACAAGGATGTTTTGATTACTAACCAACAATGCTACCATTAGACTACATATGGAACTTTATATTGTTGTCTCCATTAGTTCCAGAGATAACGGTACATAAACTTTGCTTATTTTACAGTGACTGCATAGGCCCTACAAACTCCCCTTAAATAGAAGATTTATTGAAGAACTGTTTTTATGATTGTTTAAGGGGCCAGTTGGAATAATTTACTATGGTAATAATGTTCAAGAAAATATAAGGATAGAGTTAATTGAAGGGTAGAATAAAGGACAAAGGAGCATAACATAAATGCAATAAGGCCAGAGTTTGAGTTAGGTGATATTGTGTTGGTGAAAGTTTATCACCCTAGCTCAAGTTTAGAGTAAGAGGTGTATAATTTTTTTCATAAATATGAGTGTCTTTACAAGGTGTTAAACATAGCACATCCAAAAGCAGTGTTCTTTTAGCAGATTCCTCAAACTAAAGAGGGAAAAGACCATACAGTGTAAATTTGTTTAAAATATTTATTAAATAGAAGCAAGTAATCAGGGGGTTCAAAATCTTTGTTAGTTTTGGAGAGTGGTACTTATGAGGCTTACATGTTGATTTCTGTATATTCTTCCTCTTTTACTATTTTATCTGGTTTAAATTATATTTACTTCTACACACATCAAAAAAAGATTTGCATCACACCGGTTTCCAGAACTCCTGAAGACAGACGTTGACTGTGGATGTTGTATCACAGACACAGTCCCTTTGACTGTTCAGAGATGTCACTAAACCCACCCAAAGATGTAAACAACCATGCATGAGCAGCACCTATTATATGGAGGGGTCCAACAGCCGATGAGTTCCAGTCATTCTACCAGGATGGAGGTACATGACTCATGTTGTCTGTAGTTCAACCATGCCTAGACGGTCAATACCACAGTTCAATCATGTCCACATTGTTACTTTGTGCCCGAAAGTGCTCTCAACAAGGGAAGTGTCCAGGTGTCTCAGAGTGAATCAAAGCAATGTTGTTTGGACATGGAGGAGATACAGAGAGACAGGAACTGTCGATGACATGCCTCATTCAGGCCACCCAAGGGCTACTACTACAGTGTATGACTGCCACCTACAGATTATGGCTTGCAGGAACCGTGACAGCACTGCCAGCATGTTGAACAATGCTTTTTGTGCAGCCACAGGACGTCTTGTTATGACTCAAACTGTGAGTAATAGGCTGCATGATACACAACATCACTACCGACATACATGGCGAGGTCCATCTTTGCAACCACGACATCATGCAGCGCAGTAAAGATGGGCACAGTACACATGGTCCCAACAACATAACGAATGGACCACTCAGGATGGGCATCACATTCTCTTCCCCGATGAGTGCCACATATGACTTCAGCCAGACAATCGTTGGAAATGTTTTTGGAGGCAACCCGGTCAGGCTGAACACCTTAGACCTACTGTCCAATGAGTGCAGCAAGGTGGAGGTTCCCTGATGTTTTGGGGTGGCTTTATGTGGGGCTGATGTACAAAGCTTATGGTTATGGAAGGAACTGTAATGGCTGTACGATACGTGAATGCCATCCTCTGACTGATAGTGCAGCCATACTGGCAGCATATTAGTGAGGCATTTATCTTCATGGATGACAATTCGCTCCCCAATCATGCACATCTTGTGAATGACTTCCTTCAGGATAATGACATCGCCTGACTAGACTGGCCAGCATGTTCTCCAGGCATGAACCCTATCAAATATGCCTGGTAAAGATTGAAAAGGGCTGTTTATGGTTGACGTGACCCACCAACCACTCTGAGGGATCTAGGCCGAATCGCTGTTAAGGAGTGGGACAATCTGGACCAACAGTGCATTGATGAACTTGTGGATAGCATGCCATGATAAATATAGGCATGCATCATTGTAAGAGGACATGCTGCTGGGTATTAGAGGTACCAGTGTGTACAGCAATCTGGACCACCACCTCTGAAGATCTCACAGTATGGTGGTACAACATGCAATGTGTGGTTTTCATGAGCAATAAAAAGGATGGAAATGATTTTTGTGTTTATCTCTATTCCAATTTTCTGTACAGACTGTAGAACTCTCAGAACTGAAGTGATGCAAAACTTTTTTTGTTGTGTGAACTATCCCTATCTATCAGACCGGAAAAGTGAGACACTAGGGGACATTGCTGGCATTACTCACTATCTCACACTTCAAATAATTAATGCCAAACAGCAGTAATTTTGTATTTTATTTCAAGGATTGTATGATTATTAGATTTACTCATTGTCCAAGTGAACTGGGAAAGGAAGGTAGTGTAACACAAACTCACAAAGAGAAATGTTTATAGAAACATGGGATTAAGAAGAGTGAGCTATGTTCACCTTATTTTTGAAGATACAGTGTGTGGACAAAAATATGGACACAGCAAAAGGAAACACACTATCATGCCTAATATGGTATAGAAAAACCATTTGCATTCTGAATAGCTTCCATTTATCTTGGAATGGATAAATACGGGTCCTGTATGGTTTCCAGGAGAATCTTATAGCATTCCTCCTGCAAAAAAGTGGCAATATGAGGTAACATTGATTGAAGTGGATAGCATTCAACAACAAATATTCCACAGTAGACTACAATGTTTCAGTAACATTGAGATCTGGTGACTGTGCTGGCTAGGTGAGAGCAACCATTGATCCACATGCTTACAAAACCAGTCCTGCATGATGCGAGCTATATGGACATAGGCCCCATTGGTTTGTAACACAGCACTACCAATGGAGACAAAACACTGTACCACGGGATGTACATGATCAGCCAAAATAGTCACATAATCCTTGGCAGTAATGCAACCTTGCAGTGTAACCATTAGTCCCATGGAATACCATGACACAACTGCCTAAATCCTTGTCATGTTTCACTCTTGGGATGTAAACTCGGCCAGAAGTAGGAAACAGTGTGAAACAAGATGGCGCTGAGTGTAAATTGTGGTTGTGTTAATTACCAGAATAAACTCAACATAAACGTTAAAAATTCTTTAATATGTAAAAACTTTGATGTATATCATGATGATATGTGTATCGCATGTTTTGTTATTAAAAAGGTTTTGGAAGGAAGACATGAGGTGGTCCAAAATCGCGAAACTGAAATTGCACATGGAGCTAGTACCTCATGTTATGAATTGCAAGAGCCAATACAAAGACTTTGCTACTGCAAATCACGCACTGTGAACATGAATAAACATGCATAAACTGTAAAACTGTATACTATTTCGCGTGTGTAAAGGCAGATCCAAGACAAAAACTATGGTGTTGCAGAAGGTGTAATGAATATGACCTAAACAAAGCACTACTGAAGAGCAATTGCAAAGTCGAAATTATTGCTATGTTGTTAGAAGAGGTACATGCCTTGAAATACAAATATACCAATAACAATCAATGTGAGTGTAAAACAAACAGTGATCTTGTAATTGATTATGATACTAGAAACAGCAGTAACAAATATGTTACCAACTGTAAAAAATGAGGGAAAACCGCCAAAAGTGGTATAGCATGTGCAAAATGTGAAACAAAATTTCACTTTCGATGCGCAAAGGTGAACTGCTCATTGAAAGGAAATGAGAAATTTACGAAAATATGGAAGTGTAATACATGTAGGCCTACCGATATACTAAGAAGGGCCGCAAATATTCCGCTAACAAACAGATTTGAAGTGCTCGATGTAGAAAGTAGCGATGATGTTCTTGGAGCTCATACAGAACATTCTCAATCATCGAATGCTACAGTAACTCTTCCTGAAAGCACTACTGCTTCTGAACTTCAACAAGGAGATCTACAAATTCCATGTGATGTTGCTGTTCCAGTTCCGAAAACCATTAAACAAATTTCCCAAGAAGAGGTTAGCATCCTGTACACAGAACCAAGCAATCATTGTAGGCCAGTAGACCACCTACAAAGACAATGGCAGGCTATTTCTGTTGCAAAACACGCTAAAGACTGTGTAAACTTTCCACCCTTGGAAAACAGATTTAGTGTCCTTGAGCATGTTGATGCTACAGGAAAAAACATAAAGTAGACTCACAAGTCAAGGTGCTTAACACAAGTAAGGTTAATGAAAGTGAAGTGAGTAATAGGTGTAGCAACAATATTACATCAGCTGTCAATAGAAGTGTAGTGAATAATGGGTGCAGTAAAAATAATACGTCAACTGTCAATAGAAGTAATGAAACCGAAAACCCCAAGAAATAAAGCCGCAGTTGCAGACCTAGGCCTGTGAAAATACATTTATAAGTAGATAGTCAAGGAAGGAAATTAAGGGATATAGTTGAAAACAATTCAAGCCACAATAAAACCTAGCACAAAATTTAAAGATGTTGTAGCAGGTTCTTCATCAGCAGAAGCTATGGAACTGGCAGTTTTTCTGGCTGGATCAAATAACGTAGCGAGAAAAGAAGAAACTGCAGGAACTACAAAATACGAAAAATCCTCATCTTTTCAATACCATGTCAGCATGATGTTTCATCCTGGTCTTGTATGAATGTTGAAGTGAGAAGAGCAAATGGAGAAATTAAGAAAATTTGCAAATACTTTAAAAATGTCTGTTTTGTAAACATAACTAACTTAGGTACATGATTCCACACTGCTCATGGTCTCCATCTGAATCAACTCAGAAGGAAGTATGTGAGTAATGAAATCACAAAAGTAGCCAATGAATTAGGCATAGCAAAAATCGATAGCTCTGAGTCAATACCACTTAGATTTAGGGAAAACTCTTTTTTAGAGGTAGCAAAGAAGGGCCGAGACTAACAGGTTTGCCTAGATTCACACTGGACGACCAGATTAAAGATAAGAATAATATAATAAATGTCGGTAACACTAGAGAGAGATATAGCAATAATGACGATTGCCCCAATAAAAATAATTACTCACCAACTTTGTCTCTCAAGATAGGTCATCTCAATATTGAAAGTATAAGTGGAAAACATGTAATTTTAAACGAATTTGCAAATGAGAACTTATTTGATGCATTATGCTTAAGTGAGCACTGTGTAAATGAAACAAAATATCTTCTCATGTACCAGATGATTTCCACTTCGCAAACAGTTTCAGCAGAGAGCAGCACATTCATGGGGGTGTATCAATTTACATTAAGAAAGAATTAATAAATTGTAGTAATGAACTAGATCTAGGATTTCTGTGCAGTGAGATACATTTTCAAGCCACAGGTGTATATCTGGATCATTTAAAAATTACTATTGTATCTCTTTATAGATCACCAGACGGAAGTCCACTAATATTTTTAGAAAAACTTGAGACTTTAATAAATTTCTTTCTTAGTCCTCAGTGGAAGAAATATAGTATAGTGATTGGTGGTGACATCAATGCCGCATTTGATGTAAACAAAGACGTGCACACTGTAAATGAATTTAAAAACCTGTTATGACAATTTTTACAAACTGCAAACCCACAAGACAACATACTTACAAATGTCAGTAGAGAGTTACTGTCTTCAGATGTAGCTGTCTTCAATATCTCGGACCATGACTCAGTTTGGATAAAAATAGGTACAGATAGGGCTAATATGGACAATAAGGAGTTTAAAGAACCTAAAATAGTTATCACAAGACCAATAACACAAGAAAAACTGTCTAATTTCATGGTCTCACTCAGTAATTATGACTGCTCACATATGTTTAACAATAATGCCCAGGGCTCTGCCAGTACATTGTTCGATAGATTTTTTTCATTCTTTCATAAATATATTCGAGACCAACTGCCCTCAACACAAATGAAAAGTTAGCCCTAAAAGTAACAGTAATAGACATAGGGATAAGAATCCATGGTATACCACTCAACTAGCCAATACGAAAGTAGGTTGTTGTTGTATAGAGATTCTTACAGACTTCAGAAATCTGATATGGCTAAACAAAGGTACTCAAGAGCACAAAAGGAATTCAAGCATGCTTTAAATGATGACAAGAAACAACATAACCTAGTCAGCATTGAGTCATCAAAAAATAAATGCAAAAAAGCATGGACTATAATAAATTCATTGGCCAAAAGCAAGCAGAAAGCTGAGGTAGAAATTTCAGCAGTTGAATTTAATAACTACTGTATAAAATCTGTTAACCAAAATAGGGAAAACAATGGGAGGCAACAAGAAACTGTAGCTGATCTCATTAGATATCATAATGTAGACTACACTCTGAAAGATAAATTCCTTTTAACAGAGGTCACACCAGATATTGTTTTAACCACTGTAAATAATTTTAGGCCCTCTGATAGTGAAGATATATATGATATTTCTTGTAATATGTTAAAAAAGATAATTGGGCATTTAGTATATCCTCTTACTAAATGTATAAACAGATGTCTAATTGAAAGAGTATTCCCAGATGTATTAAAATTATCCAGGGTAGTGCCCATTTACAAGAAAGGAGACAAAAATTACCCATCTAGCTATTGTCCAATATCTCTGACACCTACTTTATCTAAAGTTTTGGAATCCATCATCAGCTCCCAGTTGTGTGATTATCTGACATGTAATAACATTATTACTGCGGTGCAATTTGGCTTTAGGAAGGGCAAATCCACAGTCCATGCCATTGACTCCCTGATTAAAGAAGTGCTTAATGCTTATGAAGGAAAAAATTTTGCTCAGGCTACATTTTGTGATCTTAGTAAAGCCTTCAATTGTGTGGAACATATTTCACTCCTCAACAAACTAGTTTATTGCGGAATCACAAACAGTGAAGTTGACATTTTCGAATCTTTCCTCGGCAACTGTAAACAAATTGTTTGTATTGGTATACAGAGATCACAGCTAGCTAAAGTTAAGTGTAATGTGCACATGGCTCAGTATTAGGACCTCTGCTATTTATCCTAATGACAAACGATTTACCATCTTACATAAATATTCACTCCATTCTCTATGCAGATGATATCACTTTTTTCAATATCAGCTCAGAGATGGATACGCTCCAAACTGTGGCAGATGACACTATATCACAAGCATCAGTCTGGTTTCGAGCTAATGGGTTCCTGTTTAATGAGAGTAAAACTCAAAAGATTGTATTTAGTTTAAGAGACTTCATGGATACTGTTAAGTTCTTAGGTATTCTCATGGAACCAGAAATAGTAGCCATCTTGACATACCTTACTGTAGATTATCCAAGTCACTGAACAGCTATGAAGTGGTGGGTATGAAGATGTTTAACAAACTGCTAGAAGAATGGGTAGAAGCTCCATTTGATTTATTGAAAGACAAATTATTCAGTTGGTTAGCTGCAAATCCTTGCTACTCACTTCAGGAATTTTATGACTGTAAAATATCATAGTGGTATCGGTTTGGAGAGTAAAGCATAATTTCTTCAACTGAGTAATTTATGATGCAATGTTTTCATATTATTTGATTTTAAATATTGTATTTTATGAGAAACCAATAGTGACATGTTGATATACTGTATAACTTGTATATATGTAACTTGACTTTGTCAATTGCTGTAACAGCTAACCGACAATAAAATTTCATTCAATTCAATTCAATTCAAGGCTCATCCGAGCGAATGACTTTCTTCCATTGCACCATAGTCCAGTTTTAATCGGCTCCATCCATCCAGCACTTCCTATTCCTGTCCTGTTACAGGCTTATCCTATTCTATCAGAGTCTGATCCAGCTGTGAAAGCAGCCACATCATATACCAGCTTTGCTGCGGTCATTCCAGTTTTTTATGCTGGTATGACTACCGACCATCTGTCAACCAGGACGAATGGCCACCATCAAACTGTGACCAAGAACAAAGTGGTTCACCCTGCAGGACAAAATGAAGCTGAACATGACATGCTTGATTTCAGTGACTGCTTCAAGAAATTTGGATCTTCCCCTCCACTGCCAGCTTTTCTGAATTAGGCAAATGGTAGTTATGTTTACAACACATTCTCCATGCCTCAAATTATCCTGGTCTCAACCTACAATAACCTATTACCCCACACCCTCTACCCAGCAGTTTCCACCCCTTATCCTGTCACATATTGCCAATTCACACACCCTTATCCTCCTAATATGCCACTTTCTGTCAATGCACCAACCAGCATTTACCACTCTCTGCTCCTCTCCTTTTCCATCATCCACTATCCATTCTTCCCCTCCCCACAGCCTTCTGACACTTCACCTGGCAGCCTTGACCTGTTGCCTTGTAGTCCCAGCATGCTCTTCTCTCCTCCCATCTGCACCCTGCTACTATAAATCCCCTTTCCCTGCCCCACTCCAGATTGTTGCTTTTGTTCAATGGAACACTTGCACTCTGACCAGAGTGGCCAGAGACAGCAGTTATGTATGCGTTAAGTGTGCCTGCTTGTGTGAATGTGTGTGTTTTCTTTTTGAAAGCAGGCTTTGGTGAAATACTTAGTGGGTAACAGTCTTTCCATAGTGCCTGTCTGCAACTCAGCGTGTCATATTTATGATGAGTGACAACCTATCCTTTTCATAATTGTTGCTATTACCAGTAATTGTTTGTCACTTATTCCAAAGGTGACTGGACTTGCTCAGTGTGTAATAGTCTTTTCATAGTGCATGTCTGCAACTCAGCATGTCATCATTATGAAGAGTAGCAATCTATCCTTTTCATAATTGTTGCTACTACCAGTATTTGTTTGTTTTATTATCCCAAAGGAGACAGGACAACTGAAGACAGTAATTAATGTATCCAATCATACTGTAACATGTAGACTTCTTAATGTTATTTTATGTTAAACAATTAACTTACAAGAATGAGCATATTTTTAGAATTACAGAGGTTCATTGCATACCTTAGTATTGTATCTCTTTGATTCCAAATTGTTTCTTAAATTTTGCATCTCTATTTCCAGCTTGCACTTAGAGACATGTTCAACTTCCCAGTCTTGTCTCATCTTATTTAGCTTTTGTTCATACTCAACACGCAACTTTTCTTTCTCTTCTTCAATTTGTTCATCTGCTTCAAAATCAAAATAATTTATAATTTGAAAATTGACTTTATAAGGTACAAAAATCAAAATACAAAAGTCCAAAACTGCATTCACACTATGACTGTTAACATCTTGGAACAAAATGAGTAGTTATTTGCATCCTTATATTATAGTGGGTGAACGAAATGACATTCTTCAGGAACTAAATAATATTGATGTTACTAAAATTATGGCTATGAATTATTTCGTGTGATGCTTGCATACAAGACCTTCTACACTTTCTTCTAGCACATGAAGAGTAGCAGGAATAGGTCCCTTAAGTTATTCCTTCAACACTCACTATATGTAGTAGTGTATGAAAGATTTCAGGATCTGAGATCAACACCACTTTCTTGACCTACATATAATCCAGGGAAAATTTTGTTCAAATGTGGCCCAATATGTTCATTAGAAAATACAAGGCTATATATGAAAGAAAATTGAAATTCTACCCACCTCTCCTTTTGAAATTAGGAAAATAATAAACTCAGTTAAATGTGAAAACTCATAAGGAATTGATGGTATTTCCATCAGACAACTAAAAGCTTTTTCACAGTGGATAAATAGGACTCTAAGCCACAAATGTAGTAGCTCACTGAGACAGGGCACTTCTGCTCATAGACTGAAATAGGCTATTTTTAAATCATTGCATAAAAATTTGGGCAGGTGTGATGCCAACAATTACTGCTCAGTCTCACTTCTGATAGCTTTATCCAAAATTCTTGAAAAAGTAATGTATTCAAGAGTAGGTTCACATACTTGTAAAAATGAAGTACTAACAAAATATCAGTTTGGTTTTGAGAAAGATGTTTCAACATAAAATGTAGTATATTTTTCACTAATCAAATATTAAATGCTCTGAACAACTGAACATCACCTACAGGGATTTTTTTTTTGTGATCTCTCAAAGGCTTTTGATTGAGTAAATCATGGAATCTTCTAGATAAGTATGATGATATGCATGGAACAGTGCACAAATGGTTTAATTCATATTTAACTGGATGAGTGCAGAGCTTTCAAATAAACAGTTCACATAATGCACAAAAAATTAGCAGGTTCCTCAAACTGGCGCATTCGGGAGGACGACGGTTCAATCCCGTCTCCGGCCATCCTAATTTAGGTTTCCTGTGATTTCCCTAAATTGTTTAAGGCAAATGCCGGGATGGTTCCTTTGAAAGGGCACGGCCGATTTCCTTCCCAATCCTTCCCTAACCCGAGCTTGCGCTCCGTCTCTAATGACCTCGTTGTCGATGGGACGTTAAACACTAACCACCACCACCACCACCACCACCTCCTCAAACTGGGGAAGTATCAAGAATGAGGTCCCACAGGATTCAGTCTTAGGTCACTTATTGTTCTTATATATATATTATTGTATTGTATTGATCCAGGCAATCATAGTATTGTACAGTTGTACATATGATACTGTACAGGTCAAGAGAGCATATTTACAAGTAATTTTTACAAATTGATTTTTACATTACTTTGTAATGAGGAAATTATCTATCTTAAACAAAACAGTCAATACAAATCATAGCATGACTTGCCACACTATATCCATGAAGATGCAAAGCCAGTTATTTTTGGTGATGATACAAGTGTAGTAGTCACATCCAACAAACAAGAATTAGCTGAGGAAACCGCAAATAATTCAAAATTATTAAGTGGTTTTCTGACAATTAACCCAATTAAAATTTGACATACAGATCTAACAGTAAATGGCATAACATCATTAATAACTATAGAGTTTGAACAGAAGTCTCTAGTTAAGGCAGAATATTTAAAATTTTTGGTTATATGGATTGATAAGAAATTGCATTGGAGGAAATACATTGATGATCTGCTGAAACATTTGAGTTCAGCTACTTATGCTATTAGGGTTATTGCAAATTTTGGAAATAAACATAGCAATAAATTAGCTCACTATGGTCATTTTCATTCACTGGCATAATATTTTGGGTGATTCATCTTTATGGAAAAAGTACTCATTGCACAAACATATTTAATCAGAATAATAGCTGGAGCCCCTCCAAGATGATTTCTCTCTCTCTCTCTCTCTCTCTCTCTCTCTCTCTCTCTCTTCACGTACAAAATTTGTTATTAATAACACATCCCATTCAAAAGCAACAGCAATGTACATAGCTACAACACTAGGAGAAAGGCTGATCTGGTCTGCATTATTCTTGTTTAAACCTACCATTGGCACAGAAAAGAGGTGAATTATGCTGCCACTTAAGTCTTTACCAAATAGCATCAAAAGTCTGATAGATAGCCAATCAGCATTTAAAACAAATTAAAAGAATTTCTGAGTGACAACCTTTTCTACTCAATAGATGAATTTTTACATATAAATTACTAATTTAACAATTATTAAAACAAACTGAATTATGTATGTAAAGAAACCTTTAGTAAAACTAACAGATCATGCATCATTACAAAGTGTTGTATTGTATTGTATTGAATTTTTATTGATCCAGGCAATCATAGTATTGTACAGCTGTACATATGATATTGGGCAGGTCAGGAGAGCTATTTACAAGTAATTTTTACAAATTGATTTTTACATTACTTTGTAATGAGGAAATTATCTATCTTAAACAAAACAGTCAATACAAATCATAGCATGACTTGCCACACTATATCCATGAAGATGCAAAGCCAGTTATTTTTGGTGATGATACAAGTGTAGTAGTCACATCCAACAAACAAGAATTAGCTGAGGAAACCGCAAATAATTCAAAATTATTAAGTGGTTTTCTGACAATTAACCCAATTAAAATTTGACATACAGATCTAACAGTAAATGGCATAACATCATTAATAACTATAGAGTTTGAACAGAAGTCTCTAGTTAAGGCAGAATATTTAAAATTTTTGGTTATATGGATTGATAAGAAATTGCATTGGAGGAAATACATTGATGATCTGCTGAAACATTTGAGTTCAGCTACTTATGCTATTAGGGTTATTGCAAATTTTGGAAATAAACATAGCAATAAATTAGCTCACTATGGTCATTTTCATTCACTGGCATAATATTTTGGGTGATTCATCTTTATGGAAAAAGTACTCATTGCACAAACATATTTAATCAGAATAATAGCTGGAGCCCCTCCAAGATGATTTCTCTCTCTCTCTCTCTCTCTCTCTCTCTCTCTCTCTCTCTTCACGTACAAAATTTGTTATTAATAACACATCCCATTCAAAAGCAACAGCAATGTACATAGCTACAACACTAGGAGAAAGGCTGATCTGGTCTGCATTATTCTTGTTTAAACCTACCATTGGCACAGAAAAGAGGTGAATTATGCTGCCACTTAAGTCTTTACCAAATAGCATCAAAAGTCTGATAGATAGCCAATCAGCATTTAAAACAAATTAAAAGAATTTCTGAGTGACAACCTTTTCTACTCAATAGATGAATTTTTACATATAAATTACTAATTTAACAATTATTAAAACAAACTGAATTATGTATGTAAAGAAACCTTTAGTAAAACTAACAGATCATGCATCATTACAAAGTGTTGTATTGTATTGTATTGAATTTTTATTGATCCAGGCAATCATAGTATTGTACAGCTGTACATATGATATTGGGCAGGTCAGGAGAGCTATTTACAAGTAATTTTTACAAATTGATTTTTACATTATTTTGTATCTTAAACAAAACAATTAATACAAATCATAGAATTGTAAGGTTGTACATACGATATTGGACAGGTCAAGAGAACATATTTGCAAGTAATTTTTAATAAATTAATTTTACATTATTTTGTAATGAGGAAGTTAGCTATATTTAACAAAACAGTAAATACAAATGTTGTATGGTAAAATACAAACAGCCATTACAAATGTAATAGTAAAGTAGTCCAGTGTATTTCATGGACATGCACAGTATATAATAATCCAGTATATTTTCAGACCTAATTGAACATTTATCATAAAATTGTTTACAATTTACAGTCCAGACATATGTCTGCTTGTGTCTGTATATGTGTGGATGGATATGTGTGTGTGTGTGTGTGTGTGTGTGTGTGTGTGTGTGTGTGTGTGAGAGAGAGAGAGAGAGAGAGAGAGAGAGTGTATACCTGTCCTCCTTTACCCCTAAGGTAGGTCTTTCCACTCCCGGGATTGGAATGACTCCTTACCCTCTCCCTTAAAACTCACATCCTTTCGTCTTTCCCTCTCCTTCCCTCTTTCCTGATGAAGCAACTGTTGGTTGCAAAAGCTTGAATTTTGTGTGTATGTTTGTGTTTGTTTGTATGTCTATCAACATACCAGTGCTTTCAGTTGGTAAGTTACATCATCTTTGATTTTAGATATATTTTTCCCACGTGGAATGTTTCCCTCTATTATATTCATATCATTAATTTGAACCCAACAATTACGATTGTTATTGTCACTGTTGCATTTTGAAATTTTTTCTGTCATCTTACTTTCTCTTTCTGTTTCTGCAAGTAGTTTCACTTTGTATTCACCTTCTCCTTTTTACCGTAATCTACCATACAATTTTATCCTGCCTATATATACTCAATAATACGTAACCCACTTCCAAACCATAACCAAAAAAATTTTTTCCGTTTTCAACACTACCACTGCTATAAAATCCACCATTCACAGTTCACAAACAGTTCCTTTCACCTATTAAACAACCATTTCGGTTAGCTCTAACAACTTTCGCTTTATTTCCATTTCCTTTTTTCCCACTGACATATGTCTGCTTGTGTCTATATATTTGCGGATGGATGTGTGTGTGTGTGTGTGTGTGTGTGTGTGTGTGTGTGTGTGTGTGTGCGCAAGTGTATACCTGTCCTTTTTCCCTTTTTGTTTTTAGATATATTTTTCCCACGTGGAATGTTTCCCTCTATTATACATATATATATATAAAGGGAAACATTCCACGTGGGAAAAATATATCTAAAATCAAAGATGATGTAACTTACCAACTGAAAGCACTGGTATGTTGATAGACACACAAACAAACACAAACATACACACAAAATTCAAGCTTTCGCAACCAACGGTTGCTTCATCAGGAAAGAGGGAAGGAGAGGGAAAGACGAAAGGATGTGGGTTTTAAGGTAGAGGGTAAGGAGTCATTCCAATCCCGGGAGCGGAAAGACTTACCTTAGGGGGAAAAAAGGACAGGTATACACTTGCACACACACACACACATATCCATCCGCACATACACAGACACAAGCAGACATTTGTCTGGCAAAATGACTATCATATAGAAGGAAGCAGGCTAAAATTTATTTATTTATTTATTTATTTGATTAGCCATCCGTAGACATTTTGCAATGTATGGATGTTGTCAGTTTGGATACAGTGATTTTTGCAGATACATTGACACTTTTATATGCATTTACAGAGTATACAAATACAATGACATTTATCACTTAAATTACATTCAAACAATTAAATATTCACTTATTGTTTAGAAACAGTGTTCCTGAAAATATAGTTTAAGGGTTTTCTGTAACAGTACATGTTGTTAATTTCTTTGATGTCCTGTGCAGCTTGTTATACATTTACAGAATATACAATACAATGTCATTATGTCACTTAAATTACATTCAAACATTTAAATATTCACTTACTGTGTAAAAACAGTGTTCCTGAAAATACAGTTTAAGAGTTTTTCTGAAACAGTACATGCTGTTAATTTCTTTGATTTCCTGTGGCAGCTTGTTATACAATTTTACACCCTGATACAAGAAGCTTTTTTGGGTCTTATGCTTGTTTCTCCTATCTAGATGAAGGCAGTGGCTTGTTCTTGTGCTATAGCTGTGTAAAATGCTGTTTGTACTATAATTCACTATATTTTTCTTTATATATACTATAGTGTGGAACATAAATAAACAGGGAACAGTTAGAATACCAAGTATTTTGAATAGTTCTCTGCAGTGAGCCCACTTACTGCTTTTAGTTATAATTCTCACTGCTCTCTTCTGCACTTTAAAAACTGTTTGTAAGTTGAGTACATTATTTCCCCAGAAAATTATCCCATAGCTTATGACTGAATGTACATAGCTAAAATATACAGTTCTTAGACATTCATCGCTGCATACTGAGGAGAGAACTCTAAGTGCATAACATGTTGTAGATATCTTTTTTGTGAGTTTTTTAACATGTTCACTCCACCTAAGCTGGCTGTCAATATGCAACCCTAGGAATTTTGTGGTGGGCACTTCGTCTACAGAGGTGTTATGTAGCTTTAACTTTAGGGGACTGTTTTTTCTGTTTATTCTAAAGCGTATGCTATTTGTTTTCTTAATATTTAAGGTCACTTTATTCTCTGTAGACCATTTGTAGACATCTTTCAGTGATTCATTACAATTTTCCAACATTTGTGCTGATGTCTCACTGGTGATTATAATATTGCTGTCATCGGCAAACAATAAAATTAACAGACAAAGAACCTGTAAATGCTGGGTGCATACTGTACAACAGTTTACCACAATGTATAAAGATGGTGGAAGGTATGTCTCTTTTTAAAAGAAAATTAAAAAGACATCTGATCAATATCTGCCCCTACAGTGTAAAAGAATATCTTGAAATAAAAAATTAAATTGTGTGTATATATATATTTTTTGCAATTGTACTTTAATGACATTTTCTGTGAATATTCTATAAAATATATGTATACGTACTACTTTTTTGTAAATTGCTATGTATGTGCAAGATTTATGTAAAAATGAAGTGTCCAATGTCATTATAAGAAATGATCCATGGACAAATAAATAAATAAAAATTTTATATTATTCAGAGTGTTGTCTCCTTTTCTCCTAAACTATTTACATTCTGCCATAACTCTTCTTATCATAAACTAAGAAATTTATTTAGTATGATAAATAGTATTAGCTCTGTAACCTTTCCGTAAAAGTTATTCCCAAGGATAAAATCCACTGCATTTCAAATGCCACTGACACAATTTCTTCTGTTTTAATGTGCAATACATAACCAACAAATTATGCTCAAAGTCCACATATGTTTTTTGAGATTTTTAGTTTAAAATCTGGTGTCTAAATCTCTGTCTTGCCACTACACAAAGTATCCAAAATCTTCTAGTGTCTCTAGATCTCTTCCACTCACACAACCTTCTCCCATGTTAGTAACAATTATATTGTACTCTTGCAAAATTATCATCAGACAGCTAATTCTGACACTACTTACTTTCAGTTCATGTTATTTTCTCTCATAATACATTATTTCAATTTCTTCATCTTCTGTGGAACTAGCTGGTATATACACTTATACTATAGTGATGAGTCTTGGTATTGTGTCCATCTTGGCTATGGTGATGCACACACTATCTTGCTCATAGTAGTTTGCACACATTTCTATTTTCCTGATCATTATTAGACCTACTCCAGCATTACCCCTACTTGATTCTGTGTTGATGACCATGTATTCATCTTACCATAAATGCTGTTCATGTTACTAAAACACTTCACGAAGTCCTACTGTATGCAAGTTCATCTTCATGAAACCTATTTTAATTGTGACCCTCATTTTGTTTCCAGTTTTCACTCTATGATTGTCTCATATATATTCTTCTAGGTTCTTCATCTTAGGATTTCTAACATAACATTCTCCTTCCATGAAATTTACTCTAGAGACTTCCATTTTCCTATTTCTCCCCATAACATCTACTAGTTTTAAATAATTCACCAAGCATTTAATTTACTCCATCTCTAAAAAAAATTGTTGTTGTTGTTGTTGTTGTGAGCTGGCAACTTATTTATCAAATTTATCAGCATGACACTTAACAGTCACAACCAAATATTTTGTTGATTCAAGATCTTTCCAAAATATTATATGTAACTAACTAAACCCTGTAGGATTTTTTAATTCTCATATCATCTTCCAATGCCTTTCATACAGCCAGAGATTTTGTTTTGAAGCTACCTCAAATACTATACAGATTTCACATTATGAATCATACCCTATTGTGCCGTGTCACTCTCTAGGGGTCTGAATACAAATCTCACTCACTTTTTTCTGAATCTTGGAATCCTTGACCCTTTCAGGCCTGAATTTTTTCTGGAGGAAGAAAAATTTTTCTTTCTGCTCTAATGCCCATAGACGATTTTTTTAATGATTTTAGGTGTATGGTTTATACAAATATATGCACCCATTTTCAGGTCATACTTTGAACATTTGTCTTCTTTTTATGGACTAAAATTAATAATTTTGTAATATTCACTGTTTTAATAAATAAACTGATAATTCAATAACTACAATGCAAAATAATAATAACAATATTCAACAATAATAATACTCAAATATGCAGCATGTTACAATCAAACTTTAAGAGCATCCAGGCAAATGAATATAAAATAAGTACATGCAGAGGATCAATGTACATCAGTTCTGTTTCACAAGATGAAGTAGCTAAAGCAATAAAAGGACTAAAAAATTCCAAATCGGCAGGTATTGATGGTATACCTGCAACAATGTTAAAGAAGAGCGCATCAAACCTAATTGAAGTACTCACACATTTATGCGACTGCTCACTTCAGGCAGGCATTTTCCCTGATGTGTTAAAAACATCAAAAGTTATTCCTGTATATAAAAAAGGGGATAAAGACAATGTAAATAACTACAGACCCATCACAATTTCCTCCTGCATCTCTAAAGTACTGGAAAAAGTTATGTATGAGAAACTTATGAAATTTATAAATAAAAACAGCATCCTATGTAATGAACAACATGGATTCAGAAATAAGAGGTCAACAACAACTGCTGTCTATGAGTGCATCAATTCCATCCTAAACCTGATGGACAAAAAACAGGAAACAATAGGAGTCTTTATTGACTTGTCAAAAGCTTTTGGCATGGTGGACCATAAAATTCTGCTATCAAAGCTAGAAAGATATGGTATTCGAGGTCTGTCCAACAAGTGGATCAGTTCCTTCCTGACAAATCGTATGCAGGCAGTGTGCGTCAAGCACACAAATATTGAACTAAAAACTGTATCTAATCACTTATCTGACTATAAACAAATAAAATGTGGTGTACCCCAAGGATCCGTATTGGGACCCCTTCTGTTTCTTCTGTACATAAATGATCTAAGCTTAAATATTGATGCACACAAATCAATCATATTTGCAGATGACACCACAATTCTATTAAAAGGAGACGACGATGAACAGTTACAGCAGACAGTAAACACGGTCACGAAACAACTTAGCAGCTGGGCACAGAGTAACCAGCTTGTAATAAACAGTAAGAAAACCGTTGCTCTAAAATTCCACAATGTTCCTAACAAGGACATGTTTATCCCATCAGTCTCTATCAATGACGAACCAGTTGGTAACGGTACTGAAACCAAATTCTTAGGACTTTGGCTGCAGAGTAACATCAGATGGAATAAGCATATTGAATGTCTCAATACAGAACTGAGCAAAACATGTTATCTTCTTTGTTCATTAAAATCATGCTGTAGTGAGAAAACAGTAATGAGTGCATATCATGCGTACTTTCATTCTCGTCTTAGATATGGGGCCACCTTCTGGGGAAACTCTAAAATAGCTAATAGCACATTTAAACTACAAAAAAGGGCCATTAGAATCTTGTTTGGGTGCAAGCCTAGAGACTCTTGTAAACCCCTGTTTAAGAAATCTGGTAATTCCCCATTACCGTGTGTATACATTATGGAAACCCTTTTGTTCTTTAAATTAAATGTAATAGGCAAGGACCAGAGGCTACAAAAAAACTGTGATATACATGAGCACTTTACCAGAAAAAACAGGAACTTACATATGACTCAAATCAGCACAGCACTGTGCCAAAAAGGTACTTTTCACATGGGAGTTAAGCTTTATAACAAACTTCCTGAAAACATAAAAGCTATCACTGAGGTCAATACATTTGGAAAATCTCTAAAGTCATATTTACAGCATCACTGCTTTTATTCCATTGATGAATATTTAAATTTATGAAATGTGTTATATAAATACTTGTGTGTAAAGTATATTATTGTAAGCTTAAATATGTATGCCTTGAAATTACTTTCAGCCTGTATATTTATAACTTGACTTGTCCAATGTCTTATGCATAAGCTGCTATGTAGACAACAGGACCAATAAAATACAATCTACAATCTACAACTAACCAACAACTTCTGTGAATCCTGGCTGTGCACTGCTACATTTACTTGTTGATATTTTTTACAGTAATGCTCAACAGGTGGTAGCAGATGTGTATGATGAAAAGACTGAACATTCACAGATGTGTACTGAGGTTTTCATTGTGGTAAACATGATGTGTCTGTTGCAGCTAATACACACTAAATATTAATGTATACAATTGTAGCCAGAGGATCTGAAATGGTTAAAAATATTATAGGCTGAATTTCCCTATTGTGTGCTTTTCATCTCCCATTTTCTCCAATGAAGACCCATGATTTTGCATTTCTTTCCTTACAAATGGAGATTCAATCTTTCTTCCACCTCACAACCTTACATTCTATATTTTGATTCCACTCATTTTGACTTCCTTGCGGAATTCCCACTGAATATGGGTACTTCACTCATGTTAGCTCTCTGTGTTAACAATCCAATGGGACAACAAATGATGTGTTTGTTGACCCAAAGGCATCTTCTTTACTGATATTAGAGACATTCCTAAATGCATTTATTAGCATGGTGGATGCATCTTTATTACTTTCTACAGTTTGTGTCATCGGAAGTTTCTCATTCTGATTGTCTCACCATGGGCAAGCTAAATGAGAACAACATTTTCCATTCTTATGTTAATTGTCTGATATTTAAGAGTCTCAATGATTTGCCATAGGCATGAATTCCTTCTGAAGTGATTCTGGTTTCTCACTAAGTTTTTAGGAACCAGTTGTATGAGACCTGAACCCCTCTATTACTCTTCACAGATTAGAAGAGGTCAACATACCTTCATTCTGCAAATCTTTCAAACTTTGTTTTACTTAAGCTTTTAGTACTTACATCTTATTTCTAAATGGCCATGTAGCAGATATGCTGAATCGCAGATAGGCAGAACAAAAAGACTGTCACAAATAAAGCTTTTGGCCAGTAATAACTTCATCAAAAATAGATCACACACACACACACACACACACGCACACGCAAATGCAACTCACATGCACGACTGTAGTCGAAGCAACTGAAACCACACTGGGCACTGGGCAGTGTGGTTTCAGTTCTCTGAGACCGCAGTCCTGTGTGTGAGTTGCATTTTTGTGAGTTTGTGTGTGTGTGTGTGTGTGTGTGTGTGTGTGTGTGTGTGTGTGTGTGTGTGGGTGGGTGGGTGGGTGGGTGGGTGGGTGGTCTATTTTTGACGAAGGCCTTACTGGCCAACAAAACCTTTATTTTTGGCAGTCCTTTTGTTGTGCCTATCTGTAACTTACCATCTCTGCTATATAGTGAGTAGCAACTTTCCTTTTCATAATACTGTTACATTCCATCCTGGAGTTTTCACTGTTTCATTTTTTCTAAATGACTGTTTCAAGCATATCTGTAATACACTGAAGAACCAAAGAAACTGGTACACCTGCCTTACATTACATAGGATCCACCGAAACATGCAGAAGTGCTGCAACATGATGTGGCATGGACTCAACTAATGTATGAAGTAGTGCTGGAGGGAATTGTCACCATGAATCCTGCAGGACTGTCCATAAATCTGTAAGCGTACGAGGCTGTGGAGATTGCTTCTGAACAGCATATTGCAAGGCATCCCGGATATGTTCGATAATGTTCATGTCTGCAGAGCATCATGGCCAGTGGAACTATTTAAAACTCAGAAGAGTGTTCCTGGAGCCACTCTGTAGAAATTCTGCACTTGCTGGAATTGCCCAAGTCCATTGGAATGCACAATGGACGTGAATGGATGGAGGTGATCAGACAGGATGCTTAGGCACATGTCACCTGTCAGAGTTGTATCTAGATTTATCAGGAGCCCCATACCACTCCAACTGCACATTCTCCACACATTTACAGAGCCTCCACCAGCTTGAACAGTCCCCTGCTGATACGCAGAGTCCATGGATTCATGAGGTTGTCTCCATACCCGTACATGTCCATCCACTCGACACAATTTGAAACAAGACTTGCCCGACCAGGCAACATGCTTCCAGTCATCAACAGTCCAATTTCAGTGTCGACAGGCCCAGGCAAGTGTAAAGATTTCTATTGTGCATTCATCAAGGGTATACGAGTGGGCCTTCAGCTCAGAGATATGATGTATTACCAGATTCCTAGTACACTCTTGAAATTGTCGTATGGGAAAATCCTCACTTCATTGCTACCTCAGAGATGCTGTACCCAATCGCTCATGTGCTGGCTATAGCACCACATTCGAAATCAATTAAATCTTGACAACCTGCCATTGTAGCAGCAGTAGCTGATCTAACAATTGCACAGACAATTGTTGTCTTATATAGGTATCGCTGACCACTCGCCATATTGTGCCTGTTTACATATCTCTGTATTTAAATACACATGCTTATACTAGTTTCTTTGGTACCTCAGTGTATAATTTCCAAATTACATTCCTGGATTATCCTTTATCTAAAACTAATTGTAGATAAAATTTGTTCCCCACTCCGATAAACACACACATCATCATTTCAATCAACTGTAAATAAAAAGTGAGAAATAAAAATTCTTTACTAATTTGTTTTGGTTCACTCCACTGCCTTTTCTGCTTAACAGTTGTATGCTGTCACTTCGTTATACTTTGTTTTGGCAATGAAACGCCACTCTTCTACTCTTTTTATCTCTAGATCACTTCAGTCCCTTCAGAAAGTGAATCAAACTGACTGTTCTGCGTAGTCATTCATCAACTGTGCAGATAGGTGAAATGAAAATCATGGCAGCAACTAATCTCATGGGTAAAAGTTAGACTGGAGACCTTTCTCTAAAGCCTATTTCATTGAGACAGTAGTGAAGAGAGTTGATTTAGACCTGACAGTTAACAGTTCCCATGGTATCACATGTCTCATAAAAGACAAGGAAATGTGTAATTCAACACACATATGCGGCATTCAGTTTTCATTGTATTTGTCAGGCTGGATAACTTAGCACATTGATTGGTTGTATGGTTTCTTAACATCAAAGACCAAACATTGATAAATAAATTATCAGCCAACGAACTCCTGAGCCAAATAAATTAAACTTATGTGTATGTCTGTGGATGCAGGGTGTGTGTGTGTGTGGGGGGGGGGAGAGGGGGGGGGGGGGAGTTGGGGGGAGGCTATCAATCTTCTGGTTGGGTTGACATGGCCTGCTATGTATTCCTCTCCTGTACCAACCATTTTTTCACCGCCCAATGTCCCCCACTATTTCTTGAATATATTCCATTTCCTGTCCTCCCCTACATTTTTCCCCTCTAGAGATAGCCCTACTTCCATGACGTTATTCTCTGGTGTTTTAATACATTTTCTACCATCCTGTCCCTTGTTCTTCTCCATGTTCTCCTATCCTAAAAAATTCTGTAGAGATCATCTTCCTTTCTTATGTTATCAGTTTGTCAGTATTCAAATCCTTCTATAGTATCACATCTGAAACTCTTCCAATTCTCTTCTTTTCCAGATTTCCCATGGTCCATTATTCACTTCCATACAATGGTTTAATCCAAATGTACATTTCTCAGAAATTTCTTCCTCAAATTAATTGGATTATACCATAATATCACTTACATTATTGAAACTTTCTATCAGGACCATCTTCATTCATAGCATATAATATTCTTGGCATGTTACATCTTCCACTTTTTCAGTCTTTGACAACTGATTTCATTTTGACTGGCCCACCTCATTTTTGTACATGCACTGATGTAACTGCTTTGATTGCACAAAGTTTTCCAATCAACAGCATTAGCAGATGTACTTGCTCCTTTCCACAGCTGCCAATATCTCTGTTATCCATACCTTGAACCATATCACTGACTTTAGCAATTATTTGATTTGTTGGTCCCAGAATTTCTACCTTACTTTGTAAATGTTCTGCTTATTGTTCTCATTTGTCATAAACTCACCCTTCTTTTGCTTCACCTCATCCTAGCTTTGTACAGGTTTACAGAGTAGCAAAATAATGAAAATGCAACATTCATTTGCAGCAGAATACGTGCAAATGATTGATATTTCTCTCAAAAATACACACTGACAGTACCACACTAAATTGTAGGATCATCAACTCTTAATAGCACAAAGTGAATCCAAAAAATATGGGATTGACCAATGAAGAGGATGAAAGGCTCTGAAAAAATAATGAATCTACGTGTTTCAAAGGGCGGGTACAGATCTTGGCATGCACATAAAAAATTCTTGAAAATGATAAATATTTCTCCATTGTGTTCCATGAACTACTCTGTTCTATTCATACTGTTCATGTTTAGCAGATGTAGTGGTCAGGCCATTTTCTGAAGTTCTCTACAATGTCCATCCAACCACTTTCAAATATTACTTGCTGTGAGAACAAGTGCCTTACTCTGTTGTAAAATCTCACATATCTGGTAGGTATGGAAATGAATGGCATCCAGGAAGCTTTTATGCAATCACCTTCAGTTGTGTACAAATACCAATGAACTTTACTAATTTCAATATAACACACTTCTGTGTATTTCTTTGAGACATAAAACTAGTAAGAAAGACAAAGCTAGAAAGCTATTAAGAGTGAAGTACCTGACAACCAAGCACGAGTAGTGCAAGATGTTTCTACAAGGTTTTTCAATCTTTGTATTTCCTGTTCATACTCTCTCAGAAGTGCATCTTTTGCATCTTCATTGATATGGGGCTTATTCTTGATATTTTTTGCTCGGTTAGCATAACGCAGTGTGCTCAAACTTTCTTCATAGTTACTATCAGCTGGTGAAAGGCATGCAATCATAAGTGTCTTTGTGTTGCCACCTAGTGAATCCTGAAAAATGATCAATAACAGATCTACAGTAGCAAATTACAAATATATTTACATTACATTTTTACAAATAGAGGATTAACAGTTCTCTGAGAAATACTGCTGAATAAAGAACATATTCATGTACATGCATAGACACAAGTGTTACTCCATACACTAGGTAGAGAGGAATGCCCAAATTTTCAGAAAATGTTCTTCACATATTGGAGGAGAAAATATGGTCTATAGATATGCGTCTAGAAACAATTTATTTCCATGTAAGAAATCACCTTCAACAACTTTCATACTATGTTAATTATGGGAAGCACACAACACTATAATGTTAGAATACAAAGTATAAAACTCTTTCTTTCATGAAGTTTTCAGTATGCCCCCATGGTAATGTCTGGTTAAGTTGTAAATCTTGGATTTACATAAATGTAGCATAAACTGTTTAAAGTAATATTAGGGACACGGCAAGCACATAATGGTTTCCTATTGTCCATTATGGATTTGGTTCCTGAACAGTCTAGTGCAAAAGAATGCAAATGCTCAAGTGATGAGCCAATTAGCACATGATCATGGCTGTGCCACTCATTATGCATATCACACAAGATAATAGAATAAAGGTGTCCCAACAATAGAAAAGTTGAAGAACCACTTGGGTAGTATGGGATGCTGACATCTGCTACTTGCAATTGAAAGACACACAGAAGGATGAAAACCCCTTCACCTTCTAATATGCCCACCCATTTTCTGTTTTTAACTTCATTAGTTGCAGTAGTACTGCAGAATCATGCCAAAATTAAATGTGACCTCTATCTGTCTGTTTAGTTTTTAGAAGATACAATACACTGTTGATGATAACAGGGTCACTCATCTACTGCAAATGTGTGTTAGTAATGTGTATTTGCATACAGGTACACTGAGCTCTGTGTGAAACTAGCTGTAATTATGTGAATGTATAAATTGCCATTAGCAGCAGCTATTCTTGACCCTTCATTTAATAACTGTTGGATCAAGAAAAACAGCCATAACTAAATATCTGATCTGAATTCCCTAATCATAAATTGTTTTTAAAATCAGAGGTCAGTTTCATACAATAATTCTTAACAGAGCCATCATTTAACTGCTGCTCTCTCTCTCTCTCTCTCTCTCTCAACCAAACAATTTATGTGGTGTTCCACCCTCATACAATGATTGGAACACATTAAAATAAACTGATTTTTCCTTAGTACTAATTTTGCTTTGTTCCCTCATAGAGCAGTAACCAGAACTGCAAGAAAAGGTTATTTGTTCATAAGTGATCTGTTATATCTCAGTGTTCTGGGTACTGATTTCACCTCTGGCTTAGTTCTGTACATCACAGAGGTTAGTTGCATTATTTGCAGATTGAAGTGGGTTGTCAATGCAGGTTTTTTGTCAGTGTTTGGGGCAGCATTGTTGGTGACTTTCTGTTAGGGCCTCATTTTCTTCCACCCACAGATGAACATATGTTGCTTTCTTAAAGAACATGCTACTTGAAGTGCTGGATGATGTGCCTTTACCTGTGATGTCAAAAAAAGTATTTTAGGCACAACAGAGTACCATCCTCATTTCAGTGTTAATGTATACAGGCTTCCACATAACATATTCCACGAACCCACTAGACTTAAATTTGTTAGAAAATCTGAAACTTTTGTTTCTTGAATTCTGGTACAAAATGAAGAGAGACTTTTTGCCTACATCATGGAAGGCTGTGAAAACATGCAAAAATACTACACCAGTGCATCTGAGATTATGGAAAACATTTTAACATTTTGTGTAAGAAAGAGTTACATGTGATATGGTGACACATTCTGTTTCTTTGTGTTTCCCATGATTAATGCACTATGAAGAATTGTAGAAAATGAGTTTTAATGTGGAAATTAAATGTTTCCATGACCATGTTCTTGTAACATATTTTCTTCTTCTGTGTAACATATTTTCTTCAGAAAATTTGGCTGCACCTTTTTGCTACATCTGAAAATCAGTTAACATTAAAAAATGACAGAACAGGGAAGTGATTAAGACAGTATAAAACATAACAGCCCAGCAAACATCTCCAATAATTGATTAGTCTTTCAAAAATGAACACTCATTTGATTTAATCAGGGACACAAAACAACAGTGATCTTAGCTCCCTATTACCCACACTGAAATTAAGTTCAGTGTCATTCTAATCAAGCTAGGCAGTGTTCTTGAAGAATAGTAGTAGATCTTTTACTAGAATTTTGTTAGATACAATCTCTTCACATATTAATGACCCAAATGTCTTGTGTCTTTCGGTCTCCCATGCTTCACATTGGAAGAATAAATATGGCGCAGTTTCATCTCCCACACCACACAGTTTGCACTTAGTGGCTTCTTTTTTTCCTTTCATACTGTGCAGGTGTTTCCTGAAGTTCCCATGGTAAGACATTGGACCTACAATGAGTTTACTCTGCCCTTTATTGAGTCCAGGATTGAAGAACTTCTTTTAAAAAATGTTTTCTGCATCATTATTTTACCATGTTTTGTTTTTGAATCTTAATTCAATATCCTAAGTGCTGCCTCATGATCCAGCTATGTAGTTTAGAGTTTACTATCACCTTTGTGGTGATTATGGCAGGTTCTAGTCCAACAATGAAGTCATCACTCCTCCCCAGCTATCTCTCATTACCAATAATATCCAAGTGACAGGAACCGTAACAGAATTGCCCTATTGCTTTCCTCCACCCTCACAAGGGATTCATGGTATCCTGTAATGATCTTTCTTCTTGTTGCAGGGGCTTATGGAGATTTCAGAGCTACTTGGGTGTCTAGATGAATAACCATTGTATCACTATGTAGATCCTCTTCTGTGGACACTCTGATAGAGAACATCTTCTCCTGGGAAATTGGAGCCAGGATCTCTGGAAAAATTGCACTCTCTAATCTAGGCTGTACCCACCCCCAGCACCTCCTGAACAGTATTGTAGTTCATTCTACCACTGCTACCTACTTCCAGTTGTTACACTGAAACATTGTTGAAGCGCCTGGAATCTGTTGTGTAGTTGGCTGGCATTTTCCAGGCCATTTCTATATTCACCACATTCATTATAATAGAGTGACATTCTGGATATCATTAAGGTTTCCAGTATTTTCCAATTCAAATGGATATAAACAAGTTGGATTAAAGTACGGAGAAGAAAATCATTGTTCAGGAGAGGGTCAGGGGTTACACTTCCTTACCACCCTGTCTCAAATCTTAATAGTTCTGTCAAGATTATGTAAGGAAGTAGTTATTAATAAGATTCAGTATAATACTGTAAAATATTGTATTATTGTAAACAGCCATTTTGAATTTCAAGAAGGTGATCATCATAAGCAAATCTGTTACAAAGTTTAGTATACCAGCAGATAACAACATTCATGACGGAGGTGTAATACACAAAGTCATATCTGTGTAGTAGGATTCTGTTTGAGAGCAGTGTTTAAGTCGTACGCATGCAGTGAACACGGGCAGAGTTCACACCACCAGTCGACCAGCAGTGGTGCCAAGGCTGGGTGGTGGTGCACAGTGCACGTGACCTGGCTACATGTGGGCTCTTCAAGGGCTGAGCATGGTGTCAGCATCTGGTAGCTATTGAAACTTCCAAACTTCTTTGTACTTATTTGTGCATGAGCAGCATGAACCGCGCTGATTACGGGTGAGCACAAGGTAGGAAAGGAAACAGAATTTGATTATGAATCCAATGGTACACAGATACGACTGGAAATGTTATATGAGAGGAGATACAGATACAAATAGCGTTGAATACAAATAATTCACTAAATAATTTATAACTGATATACTGTTCAACCCACAAAAGAGATCCAGCACTCAGTTTGTAGCTCTTGATAAGACACATCTACGTAGCTATGTAGTTGCATATTCAATAGCTTTAATAATTAAATTGCAAAATTAATTGAAATCAGCATATCACTGACAGCATGACAGTACATGTGGACAGTGATAACACCCCCCCCCCCCCCCCCCCCCCCCATTTGGATTTTAAGATTTATTATTTTTAGTGTCAATTTTTATTGTTTTATGTTAAATTTGCATAATTTTTCCCACAATTTAAATTTTATTGATTATATACAAATTCTAATAATATCCTGCAGAAATGCATCATTCATAGTTGTACCATAAGTAGTGAAGGTACAATGAGAATAAACAATTCTCACCATTGCAAGCAAAAAACTTTGATTTAAGGGCAAACTATGGTACCCAAAAATTATTATTTTATATGTGTATAGGGTAGAATTTTAGTACACAGCTAATAGCACAATGAGAATTTAATGAAACTTATGAATCAAAAATTGTGTAAAAGGACTGGTCATCACATGACATCCTTATGAGATATTAATGTGCATACTTTATGTGGGTGGGGATGCTGAGAGCTGGAAAATGGTGACAGTTTTCTGGAGGGGTGACCAAGTCTTTAGAAACTCAGTGGCCACATTCCTCATGGTCACTCAGTATGGAAAGGTGGCAAACTCAGTTTGGATTGAGTTGAAGGAGGTAGCATGTACATGGATATGAGTGGTGATAAAGCCACATTTTTAGGTGTTTGAAATATTTCGCATTGCATGGGACTTAGAAATATTTCAGCATAGACTCATATTATTTTGTAGTGTTTGACTTAGTCTCTCATAGATTTGCGGGAACTTCATTTAAATTTCTTCACTTAAAGGCATTTAGGACTGTGAATCATCGTGATTTCAAAGTAATTAATTAATTTATATAGTGAAGTTACAATCCATTCTTGGGGGCTTGAACCATTTTATCATTTCAACATAATAATTCATGTTGTGCAGCAGTCAGCAGTTTTGTGGGAGATTGATGGGTCAATAAACTGTTTTATTAAAACTTAGTCACCAATAGTTGGCATGTCATTTTGAAGTGGCATCTATGTTGAGCCTAGTAGACTTTAGAATTCCAACTAGATGTCAGCAACTACTTTTTATTAAATTTGAGGTGACTGAACCTTATGAAGAACTCTGCCCCTAGACTAACAGAGAGAGCCAGTGATTTACATGTGGGTTAATTGCATTGCAAGAAATTGTCAGTAATGTCCCAACGACTTTGAGTATGTTTTAGTCTTCCAAATTTTAAACACCTTAACATCTGGAGGACACCAAAGTTGTAGAACAGAAACAGAAGGAGCATGAATGCTACACTTAGCAAGTTATCTTGCTAACTATTATCTATCATCATGTAAAGATGGCGCTGGTAGGATTGTGTGGTGATAGGGTGCTCCAAAATCAATTGAAAATGAATGGTTCTTCGTGCAGAAGGTGTAAAAAATGTGTAGTCAAAGGAATTCGGTGCATTAAGTGCAAATTTTGGTTACACGAGAAGTGCGCAAATGTGTGTCTGAAATTTATGAATGATGTTATTCAGTGGACATGCCTCGACTGTATAAATGACAAAATGCATGATTAACATCTGCCCTATGCCCTAATTTCTAAGGACAAAATTATTCGTCTTCTTCAAAGTGACACTGATTCACTGAAAGCAGAACTGACAATGCTAAAGCAAGAAAATATTGCATTGAAACATGAAGTGTTGTGTATGTGAAAAAACTCCAGTATCAGATGGGCCTACTTCGGCAAATACACGGAGTGATACAACTGACAAACCACAAAAAAATTCGGCCACCATTACGAAAGAAAAAGAAACTGATTAGATTAGATTATTATTTGTTCCATAGATCATGAATATGACACTTTGTAATGATGTGGAATGTGTCAGGTAAATAAAAGGTGTCTGTACAAGATACTGCATTACACAAAATATTACATGACACTTAATTTTTTTTTCTTTTTTCTTTTTTTTTGGGGAGGGGAGTTGGGGGGGATATTGCCCACTTACTACATCCAAAAATTCGTCTAATGAGTAGAAGGAGTTGCCATTCAGAAATTCTTTTAATTTCCTTTTAAATGCTATATGGAAGATACGGAAGAACCAAACAAATATAAGTGGACCAGCGTAATGTACAAAAAAGACTGAAAGAAGCATTATAATAAGAACTGAATGAGTGAATTCTTTATTATAGGTGACTGATTGTTGAAAAACATAGTTGTTCCAAAGTCTGAAATCAACATTCGAACTGGAATCAGGACACCTCAATTGCATACACACCTCAACAATGTCTTAAGCTCATGAGAAAACGCAGCAAATAAGCATAGCAGAAATCCAGAAGGTATTTTTATCCCCATGCGAACAAATTCGCTTCGAAACAACAGTGAGGAAGAAATTATAAACCACACAATGAACCTCATCTGAATGGTCAGAAGACTGCACTCAAATTCCAGAATAATAATAAGTGGGACTGTGTACAAGAGATTGGTGAGTGACAGCTATGTGCAGAGAATAAACGGCAATATTAAAGAACAGTGCAATAAAGTAGGAGTCATTTTCATTGATTCCAACAAATTTCTAAGCGCAAAGTGTCTTGCCAAAGATGGTCTACATCTGAATAGGTTGGGCTCAAAAATATTCATTAAGATGTTCATAGATACTGTACTTGCCTGGTCACAAAAAATAAAGCAAACTGATAAGTGGTGGTGGGAGTGAAAAACTTGATGCTTCAAACAATAAAAACTCCAAAGTAGATGAAATGGAAATCATTCTGTCAGAATGTGCAAATATTAGGGTTGTTTGTTTAAATGACCACTGGTTTACGGAGGACACAATTAAAATTCTAAACAAGATAGGGAACTTCAGATTAGCAAGCAGCTTTTGCAGAAGAAACAAGTCACGTGGAGGCTCATGTATACTTCCACATAGTGATACAAGTTATGAGACCAGAAACTGTTTTAATTACTTAAATGAAGAATGTGTGTTTGAGAGCTGTTGTGTAGAAATAGTGGACTCACAAGCATATGTTATAATAATCTCAAAATACAGAATTCCAGGGACGTCAACATCACTCCTATTTTTATCTAAGCATCAAATTATGCTAGAAGACCTTTGTACAGAAAAAAAGAAAAAAACTGGTAATAGCTGCTGATTTTAATATTGACCTCACCTGTGATAGTAGCCATGTTTCAAGATTCAGTAACTTAGTAAAGAAATATGGTTTCAAATTGTATTTCCTTGAATCTATAGGAGACAATGGGCAATCAGCAACGTGTATTGACAATGTTCTAACTAATTATGTATATGAAGATGTGTATAAATTTTGTCTAGATCTAGGTATTTCAGATGATTGTGCATTTTTCATTTAGCTGCCACAGACAGACAGGAACATTTCACGTATGAGAACCCATATGAGCAGGAACTTTTGCAAAGAAAACTTGCTAACGTTTAGTGAGAAACTAAAAGAGAAAACATGGCTTTTGATCATTGTAAGTCAAGTGACAAAAACTTTGAGAAATTCATGAATAGTTTCCTTGGTGTCTTTAATGAATCATTTCCACCTAGACTGTGCAGCAATAAAATAACAAATAAAGTGGTTTACCCAGGTCATAAAAATTTCCATTGTAAGCAAAAGGCAAGTGCATAGAGAACTAAAATATAATAAAGATATTAATATCATTAAATATGTTAGACTCTACACAACCATATTTAAAAGAGTTGTCAGAGCAGCAAAACAACTGGAAAATAACAGGCGAATTTTAAATCATAAAAATAAGACAAAGGCTGTGTGATCAGTGATTAAATCTGAGTTAGGTGTTAAAGCCTGTAACCAAGAAATTTCAAAAATTGATGTTGAAGAATAGAATAGAATAGAATAGAATAGAATATTTTTATTAGCCTTTCAGTATTTTTCATACAATTGGCTTCATCAAAGTTTACAGAGGGTTTTAGTTTCAATATGATATTCAAATAGTTACAGAAAGGGGTGAAAAGGAACTAAAGACCTTTTCTTCAGCATTATGTAAAACAATGTTTTATACAGTAATTAAATACACACATAAGGAAAGAATCACAGTAAATAACTAGCTTATATAATATCAAAACATTTTCTTCATAACTTAGGTAAAACATATATTTTGATGATTAGTTTCTAAGAATTCTAGAGTTGTATAGAATTCATTGCTTTTTAGCCAGGCTTGCAATGTATTCTTATATTTATTTAGTGGTACTGTACGAGCTGAGCATGGTACCTTATTGAAAAATTTTATGCTTAAGTACTTATAGTTATTATGGACTACAGCAAGTCTTGTGGAAGGCAAGTCCAGCAGGTGACTGTTTCTTGTACTGTGTGCATGCACATCACATCTCATGTTCAATTTTTTCAGATTTTCTCTGGCATATGTTAAACAGTTATATATGTACATGCTTGGCACTGTCATTACGCCAAGAGATTTAAAATAATTTCTGAAGGACTCTTTGGGTGCTAACCCTTCCATGCACCTGATTACTTTCTTCTGCCATCTGAAAATACGTTCAGCCTCTGGGGAGTTACCCCAAAGCGATATTCCATATTGCAGTTGGGAATGAAAAAAAGCATAGTATGTGTGGAGTAGCAATGTTTCTTAATTTATAGAATAAGAAAAGTACTCGTGCTAGTTTACTACACAGATAATTGGTGTATCCTTCCCATGAGAGCTTTTGGTCTATGATCAGTCCAAGTAATTTCACTGTTTTGTCTTCATTTTTAGTTGCTTTGACATTAAATATTATTTCTTCTGTTTTTGTTTGCTTTATGCACAGCTGGTTAGCCTGACACCAGTAATTAGCCATTTGCATCATTTCTCTATTTTTGTCCAGTACACTCCGTAAGTTCTCTCCTGTACTTATTAATGTCATATCATCAGCATACAGTATGTTCTTAGATGGTATGTAATTCGAGAAGTCATTAACATAGACAATGAACAGAAAAGGTCCAAGAACAGAGCCTTGGGGTATTCCTCTTTCTATAGGGAGTATTTCTGACCTCTGCTTATTTGCATATACAAGTTGTAACCTATTGCTTGGATAAGATTTGAATAGACGGAGTGTATCATCTTCAATGCCATAGTATTTCAACTTTTTGATGAGAGTGTCATGTGACACTGAGTCAAATGCTTTACTTAGGTCAATAAGTCTTCCAGACATTGATACCCTTTTTCCATACCCTTCATAAACATTGCTCACCAAAGCTTCTACTGCTTTTACAGTTGATAGGTGTGACCTGAAGCCAAACTGTTGTTCATTTAAAATTTTGTTGGTTTCAAAATACCTGTATATCTGCTTATGCACACAATTTTCTACTAACTTGGATATGATTGGTACTATTGAAATGGGTCTGTAGTTATTTGGGAGGTTTCTTTCGCCTTTTTTATACACAGGCAATGTAACTGTGAGCTTCAGACAGTTGGGGAATATTCCTTCATCAAGTACTCTGTTTGATAGTGAGAGAAGTGGCATTTTAATTTCTTTTGCTATACATTTTATGATGAGATTACTGAGTCCATAATAGTCTTCTGTTTTGGAATTACCTAATTTGTTTATTGACTTATGAATATCATTTAATGTGATTTGGGTCCAAGTGAACTTCTCACTTCTTGTCTGTTTCGCACAAGTGAGCAATGCTTCTGCATCAGAGGCAGAATTGATGGGTGGGGTGGTGACGCTATTTACAAAATATTCATTGAGAATATTGCAGTCAATAGGGATACTCCTTTCTTTATTGGTGTTATTAATTTCCCTTTTAATGATAGTCCAGGCAGCTTTACATTTATTTTTAGAATTTAAAATATATTCATCATTTGCACAGCACTTAGCATTTTATTTCTAATCTGTAAAGGTTTCTCATTTTAGTGTAATTTTCCTTGTCCCTATCACTGTTATGAGATTTGTCTTTCATAATCATCAGTAGTATTCTGAGTTTGTTAAGTTGTGGGATGTACCACTTGTTAGTATTTTGTTGCTTATGAGTAATATTACTCTGGTACCTTTTGGTTACCAAGGGGCATGTCATTTCTACTATATGCTTGATCTCTGTCAGGAAAATGGAAAAACATTTATTAATCGTTTTCTTGTTATCCATTACATGAGTCCAATTCATTTCTTTTAAATGGTTTATCATTTTGTTTACATTGGATTCACCTCTCTCTCTGTAGAACTGAAGGCTGACTTTTCTATTTGAAGCCATAGCCCTGCGTGATCTGATATTCCTAATCCTATTACATCACATTGTATGGAGTCTTTTTCTACATTGCTAATTATGTTATCAAGGCATGTGTTCAATCTAGTTGGTTTTTCATTGAGACAGTAATAGTTTAATGACTTCAGAGTGTTAATCATATGAATTACATTTTTTTCTCTTTGCCCTTATATCTATGTTAATATCACCTACAATTACAATCCTATGCTGTTTATATTTTGACAACAGCAATATTAAAGTATTAATTTTTTCTATAAGTACTATCTCATCAGAGCCTGGGATTTGATAGATTGAGACAATTATAGTTTTCTGTTTGTGCATTACCACACCAGCTACTTCCATTGTAGCTCCAACTGAGTAATGCAATTCAAGATAACTTTTGCCATATATTGAGACCCCACCATGTGTAATACTTTTTCTGCAGTAGCTTGTAACTAACAAATATCCAAGAGGAACACACAAGTCTATTTCAGTGTCTTTCATCCAGTGTTCATTGATGCGTAGAACACTGCAGTTGATTTTATCGAGCCAGTATTGCAATTCATTGATTTTACACCTAAGAGATTGTACATTTATATGAAGGAGGAGGAAACTGTCACTGCATAATGGTATTCTACTTTCGCAGAACCTTTTTTTTTTTTTTTTTTTTTTTTTTTTTTTTGAGTCATCAGTCTTCTGACTGGTTCGATGCGGTCCGCCACAAATTCCTCTCCTGAGCCAACCTCTTCATCTCAGAACAGCACTTGCAACCTTAAGTCCTCAATTATTTGCTGGATGTATTTGAGTCTCTGTCATCTTCTTCAACAGTTTTTGCCATCTACAGCTCCCTTTAGTACTATGGAAGTCATTCCCTCATGTCTTTACAGATGTCCTATCATCCTGTCCCTTCTCCTTGTCATTGTCTCCCATATATTCCTTTCCTCTCCAGTTCTGTGCAGAACCTCCCCATTTCTTACCTTATCAGCCTACCTAATTTTCAACATTTGTCTGTAGCACCACAGTGCAAATGCAATTCTCTTCTGTTCTGGTTTTCCCACAGCCCATGTTTCACTACCAAACAATGCTGTGTTCCAGACATGCATTCTCTGAAATTTCTTCCTCAAATTGAGGCCAATATGTGATATTAGTAGACATCTTTTGGCCAGGAATGCCCTTTTTGCTATTGCTAGTCTGTTTTTGATGTCCTCCTTGCTCCATCCGTCATTGGTTATTTTACTGCCTAGGTAGTAGAATTCCTTAACTTCATCTACTTCATGATCATCAATCCTGATGTTTAGTTTCTCACCTCATGAGGTACCCTTACAGGACATGGACAAAAGGAAATAAAGTAAAAGAGGCATAACAAGAAACAAAACTAATATTTTATGAGAAATGGGAAGATGTATGTTATTGACTAGGGTGGCTGGAGTAAATAAGCTATCAACAACTGTATCATACGCATATACACTGTAATGGTAGAAATGACAGCAACATTATTCAAACCAAAGGGCCTGTAACTTTAATTAAATCCAAACAGTTTAGATGACCATGATCTTTAACAAAAGGAATACCAGTTGGCCATAGCAACCAGGTCAGCAGGCAGTGAATATTATTCATGTGTTGGAGTATGTTCTTGGCACATAAACCATGAGAAGATAAGCCAACTACATAGAAGATTTTTGGCGAGTGATTTCAACAGCAATGGGTGCTGTGACAGCTTCCGACAACAACACTTCATCGCTTCGCAGTCGGCGGCAGTGCAGCTGTGTACAGCAACGGCTATACAGCAACAGTCTGAGACTGTGCCACACACAAGACATCAGCAGGGCTCTACAGCAGCTGGTACGTTAAATTAGGTGATCTTTACAGTGAACTGCCTCCAGAATCAGTGTGTAATTACTTAATTTGCAATAATTGACTGTGATTGACACTGACAAACATTGGGTGATGGTGGAAATATGTTAATAAATAACCAAAGTTTTTAGTGTGATACACACTTTAAGTTGTACAGTAATTTAAAAATATGCATATCATGGCTTTAGCGGAAATTCTAGATAAACTTAAAGCATCAGAAAAACTGGAGGAACTATCTCGAAACAGTAAAAGTCATGCAGATAAACCTCATGAACTATCTCAAATTAATAAAAAAGTTAGACGATTTAGCCACAAAAATAGATAAAATTTCCAAATTAGAGGAAACCTTAAGCTAATTTACGTAAGGAGTTTGAAATGAAAATAGTCAATCATTGTGATATAGTTAGACAAGAAGTGAAAATACCATTTAATGATGTAAATGATAAGATGAAACAGTTAGAGAAATCATCTTCGAGTAATTACGAAACCATATGCAATCAAATCTCAGAGACACAAGATAGGGTAGAAATATTATAAGTGAATAAAAAACTTATTGAAATTGCTAGTGATCCACATACTTTAACTAATTTGGAGAAGCATCTAGAAGAAATGGAACCGCAAAAAGTACACAAAAAAGTAGACACTACTAGCTGACTGTGATATTAATTATAAGAGTGAGTTACAGAAATTATGGAAGGAATTAGAAAACACTAAACAGGAATGTAGAAGAAAAATAGCTAAATCTAACATGGGATTATCTCCAGAATTATTAGAATAATTATGAACAGGAAGTGGAATTAGTGACGCTAAGCAGTTTCTAAAGTGTAAGCCAGAAGGAGACGTACATCCAATGTACTCCTCCTTAAGAGTATTTTCTTGATCTATGCCTCAGAAATGGGATGATAAAAGAAAAAAATTACACTAGGACATTTACTAGCTGATGCAGTAGAATGGTGAACAGCTCATTCAGAGGAATTTAAATCATGGGAATATTTTCAGGAAAAATTTAAGAGAAAATACTGGTCCAAAACTTCACAAAAAAATTGACACTATAGTTATTAGGTCCTAAATTCTATAATGGTTCATGGGGTACATGTAAGAAGTGTATCAAGGCATCTGACTAGGGCTAAGTGTTCAGATACCCCATTAGATGAAAAACATTTTGTTCAAGTGCCGGTAAGGAGATCGCCTTATTTCGCACAAAAAGAAATCTTATATAGTGGGTAGAACAATTTGTAGAAGGTTTGGTTAACCTGAATAAAGAAAGAGGCCATTTCAATCATACAGAAAATTAGAATACAGGAAATGGAAATACAGGACATGAGGGAGAATGCTATGCATTTAAATTTTCCAGGAAAAAAGAGAGTAATTTTTGTTGGATAGATATGAGACCAAATAAAGATCACAATAGAAAGAGAAATAACAGTGAAATGAATAATTCACAGGATTCTGTAATCATGACCCAAGCACCATTGACACTGCAGTAAAACAGAATACATCTAAGGTCAAACAAAGCACAGATGCAAATAATTATCCAATAACAGTATCAAAAATGGGCAACATCCTGGGACATGAGCGAAATTTCAGAATGTAACAAAACTATTATAGGACCATACACTGAAAAATTAATTGCATTCAGTAATAAACACATACAAGAGAATGGCTACTACAAGAAGATAATACAGAAGAGGAAGTGTAATTAAAACCAACAATCAGGGAAAGGCATTACATATAGATGTAGATATTTACATAGATTCAGGGAGCCAAATTTCATTAATTTCTCAAGAATACCTGCGCACTCTCACAAAGAAAAATAAATGCCCTATATTACCACTGACAGGAGTCTATACCACAGGAATAGTTGGTAGTAAAGGAAAGCAAATCAGATAAGAAACTCGGCTCTTATTAGAGATCAGTGATGTTAAATTTAATTAGTAGTAGCCAAGGAGAACCTACATATATTGTTAGACCTAGATCGGCTATTAGAATATAAGTAAAACTTGACTTCGATGACAAGATGTTATATTGGGCCAAGGAAGGCTCTAATCACAATACACTGTTTAGAATAAATAAGTTGTTAACTAACAGGGATTTATTATTAGTTGCCACTGCTCAGTCTGTGAATGATGAAGGAGAAACAGAAAATCTGGAAGGGTGACAGGAACAACTCAAGATTAAATCTCAGGAATCCAACATATTAACTGAAGAACAACAACACAATTTATATATGACCTTAAAGAAATACAAGAATGTATTTTCTGAATAACCAGGAGTGATTGGAAATACAGAAAATGGTAGAAAATAGGGTAAGTGCTTATAACAACCCTTTACTTGTAGTAAATTCGGCAGCCGAACACTCTCCATGGGGTCTCCTGGTCAACAATGCCATACGATCATTTCATTTACTTGTAGTAAAGAAAGTAGTGGGAGGAGTGCAATTAGTGTTAGATGCACAGGTTTTAAACAAACATATAGGGACAGAACCCCCCCATGAACCATGGACCTTGCCGTTGGTGGGGAGGCTTGCGTGCCTCAGCGATACAGATAGCCGTACCGTAGGTGCAACCACAACGGAGGGGTATCTGTTGAGAGGCCAGACAAACGTGTGGTTCCTGAAGAGGGGCAGCAGCCTTTTCAGTAGTTGCAAGGGCAACAGTCTGGATGATTGACTGATCTGGCCTTGTAACAATAACCAAAACGGCCTTGCTGTGCTGGTACTGCGAACGGCTGAAAGCAAGGGGAAACTACAGCTGTAATTTTTCCCTAGGGCATGCAGCTTTACTGTATGATTACATGATGATGGCATCCTCTTGGGTAAAATATTCCGGAGGTAAAATAGTCCCCCATTCAGATCTCCGGGCGGGGACTACTCAAGAGGATGTCGTTATCAGGAGAAAGAAAACTGGCGTTCTACGGATCGGAGCGTGGAATGTCAGATCCCTTAATCGGGCAGGTAGGTTAGAAAATTTAAAAAGGGAAATGGATAGGTTGAAGTTAGATATAGTGGGAATTAGTGAAGTTCGGTGGCAGGAGGAACAAGACTTCTGGTCAGGTGACTACAGAGTTATAAACACAAAATCAAATAGGGGGAATGCAGGAGTAGGTTTAATAATGAATAGGAAAATAGGAATGCGGGTAAGCTACTACAAACAGCATAGTGAACGCATTATTGTGGCCAAGATAGATACGAAGCCCACACGTACTACAGTAGTACAAGTTTATATGCCAACTAGCTCTGCAGATGACGAAGAAATTGATGAAATGTATGATGAAATAAAAGAAATTATTAAGATTGTGAAGGGAGACGAAAATTTAATAGTCATGGGTGACTGGAATTCGAGTGTAGGAAAAGGGAGAGAAGGAAACATAGTAGGTGAATATGGATTGGGGGACAGAAATGAAAGAGGAAGCCGCCTGGTAGAATTTTGCACAGAGCACAACATAATCATAACTAACACTTGGTTTAAGAATCATGAAAGAAGGTTGTATACATGGATGAACCCTGGAGATACTAAAAGGTATCAGATAGATTATATAATGGTAAGACAGAGATTTAGGAACCAGGTTTTAAATTGTAAGACATTTCCAGGGGCAGATGTGGACTCTGACCACAATCTACTGGTTATGACCTGTAGATTAAAACTGAAGAAACTGCAAAAAGGTGGGAATTTAAGGAGATGGGACCTGGATAAACTGAAAGAACCAGAGGTTGTACAGAGATTCAGGGAGAGCATAAGGGAGCAATTGACAGGAATGGGGGAAATAAATACAGTAGAAGAAGAATGGGTAGCTTTGAGGGATGAAGTAGTGAAGGCAGCAGAGGATCAAGTAGGTAAAAAGACGAGGGCTAGTAGAAATCCTTGGGTAACAGAAGAAATATTGAATTTAATTGATGAAAGGAGAAAATATAAAAATGCAGTAAGTGAAACAGGCAAAAAGGAATACAAACGTTTCAAAAATGAGATCGACAGGAAGTGCAAAATGGCTAAGCAGGGATGGCTAGAGGACAAATGTAAGGATGTAGAGGCCTATCTCACTAGGGGTAAGATAGATACCGCCTACAGGAAAATTAAAGAGACCTTTGGAGATAAGAGAACGACTGGTATGAATATCAAGAGCTCAGATGGAAACCCAGTTCTAAGCAAAGAAGGGAAAGCAGAAAGGTGGAAGGAGTATATAGAGGGTCTATACAAGGGCGATGTACTTGAGGACAATATTATGGAAATGGAAGAGGATGTAGATGAAGATGAAATGGGAGATACGATACTGCGTGAAGAGTTTGACAGAGCACTGAAAGACCTGAGTCGAAACAAGGCCCCCGGAGTAGACAATATTCCATTGGAACTACTGACGGCCGTGGGAGAGCCAGTCCTGACAAAACTCTACCATCTGGTGAGCAAGATGTATGAAACAGGCGAAATACCCTCAGACTTCAAGAAGAATATAATAATTCCAATCCCAAAGAAAGCAGGTGTTGACAGATGTGAAAATTACCGAACTATCAGCTTAATAAGTCACAGCTGCAAAATACTAACACGAATTCTTTACAGACGAATGGAAAAACTAGTAGAAGCCAACCTCGGGGAAGATCAGTTTGGATTCCGTAGAAACACTGGAACATGTGAGTCAATACTGACCTTACGACTTATCTTAGAAGAAAGATTAAGGAAAGGCAAACCTACTTTTCTAGCATTTGTAGACTTAGAGAAAGCTTTTGACAATGTTGACTGGAATACTCTCTTTCAAATTCTGAAGGTGGCAGGGGTAAAATACAGGGAGCGAAAGGCTATTTACAATTTGTACAGAAACCAGATGGCAGTTATAAGAGTCAAGGGACATGAAAGGGAAGCAGTGGTTGGGAAGGGAGTAAGACAGGGTTGTAGCCTCTCCCCGATGTTGTTCAATCTGTATATTGAGCAAGCAGTAAAGGAAACAAAAGAAAAATTCGGGGTAGGTATTACAATTCATGGAGAAGAAATAAAAACTTTGAGGCTCGCCGATGACATTGTAATTCTGTCAGAGACAGCAAAGGACTTGGAAGAGCAGTTGAATGGAATGGACAGTGTCTTGAAAGGAGGATATAAGATGAACATCAACAAAAGCAAAACAAGGATAATGGAATGTAGTCTAATTAAGTCGGGTGATGCTGAGGGAATTAGATTAGGAAATGAGGCACTTAAAGTAGTAAAGGAGTTTTGCTATTTGGGGAGCAAAATAACTGATGATGGTCGAAGTAGAGAGGATGTAAAATGTAGGCTGGCAATGGCAAGGAAAGCGTTTCTGAGGAAGAGGAATTTGTTAACATCGAGTATAGATTTAAGTGTCAGGAAGTCGTTTCTGAAAGTATTCGTATGGAGTGTAGCCATGTATGGAAGTGAAACATGGACGATAAATAGTTTGGACAAGAAGAGAATAGAAGCTTTCGAAATGTGGTGCTACAGAAGAATGCTGAAGATTAGATGGGTAAATCACATAACTAATGAGGAAGTATTGAATAGGATTGGGGAGAAGAGAAGTTTGTGGCACAACTTGACCAGAAGAAGGGATCGGTTGGTAGGACATGTTCTGAGGCATCAAGGGATCACCAATTTAGTATTGGAGGGCAGCTTGGAGGTAAAAATCGTAGACGGAGACCAAGAGATGAATGCACTAAGCAGATTCAGAAGGATGTAGGTTGCAGTAGGTACTGGGAGATGAAAAACCTTGCACAGGATAGAGTAGCATGGAGAGCTGCATCAAACCAGTCTCAGGACTGAAGACCACAACAACAAAACATAGGGACAGAAAGGGACAGAACTGTACCTACTGATGATTTGTTAATGAAATTTGAACAAGGAAGGTATTTTAGTTTAGTTGATTTGACTGCCAATTATTTGCAGTTTAAATTACATGAAAATTCACAAAAGTATGCTGTGTTCCTTTTGATGGAAATACTTATAAATGTAAAGTGTTGCTCTTCGTGTTAAATATTTCAGTATCAGGAACATGGTAAAGAATTGCTACAAGAATTAATTATTTATGTAGACGATGTGTTAATAGTATCAAGGATGTGGGAAGAACATTGTGAATTATTAACTAAAATCTTAGAAAAGTTTCAGAAAAGGGATATCACAATGAAGTTAGCAAAATCGCATTTCGGAAGGGAAGAACTGAAATTTATAGGATATTTAGTAGAGAGAAGGGAATAAGACCGGATCCCAAAAGAATGGAGGCTGTCAAAGACAGTCTGGAACCATGAAATTTAAAACAGTTATGATCATTTCTGGGATTAGTTGGATTCTATCATCACTATATACAAGGCCAACCCATGAACGATCCCAGGTTATTATCATTTCTGAAACAAACAACAAAGTGGATAGGGATGTAGGAGCATCAAAAGCATTCAGTAATATTAAGCAGGCATTGGTAAATGCACCAGTTTTATCACATCCAGTAGTGATTCTGAATATGGTATTGTGTGTGAACTGTTCCAGGGTGAATGGAATCCTGAGTTAGGAGATCACAGAACAACAGCGTTCTCTAGCAGATGTCTTGGTGAACATGAACTAAATTATACAGTGACAGAAAAGGCATTGTTAGCTATTGTAAGGGGTGTAAAAAAAGTCTGATACACTCATTTGGGGATCCAAGATCATAATATATTCAGATAATCAGGCATTATCTTTCCATATGTAAAGTTGGTTATTCCACGACAAATTAATGTGATGGGGATTATTCCTACAAGGAGACCAGATAGAAATTGAATACATAAATGGTTCAGAAAATACATAACTGGATGCATCATCATGACTATCTTAGGGTATGAATGACATAACAAGAACTAAAGGACTGGGAGTAACATTCAGTATTAACTTCTTACAATTAAGTTATATAAATGATGGAGTAAGACAGTAAGCATTAAAAATAAAACAAGATAGAAGAACAGGTGTTTATTGTAAGAAAAAGTTACAAAAAAGTGAAGAAATGCCAATGTCGGTAGAAGATAAATCTATTTGGATGATGAGGGAAGAAGCATTATTTTGGAAGTTATGTACTATTAATGCACAGTGGAAGCTATATATTCCACAGACCCCAGAAAATGAATTAACACAATTCTTACATAAGGGATACAGACATTTTTGCATGTGCAAATGTATTAAGCGTATGAGTAAGTTTTATTATTTCAAGAACATAAGTCGAAAAATAAGAGCTATAAGTTAAAGATGATAGCAACCAAGTATCATACAAGATGTATCCTACAATACCAAAGGCTCTGTATGATCTTACATCAGCAGATGTTTTTGGACAACTACCAACAGGAAGAGCAGGAGTAACATATATGTTTGTCTTAGTGGAATGTTGGTCAAACAATGGAAAATTATTTCCTATAAAGAAGGCAACCACAAACACTGTCATAACCTGCTTAAAAAGTATTTTGTAAATATAGGAAAACCAAAAAGATTATTGACCGACAATGGATCACAGGTTACGAGTAACAATTTTAAAAAATTTTTAGGTTGGAAAGGAGTTAAAAATGTACACATACATCTAAATACGACCCATAATCAAATCTGTGTGAGAGGTCTACGAAGGAAATTGGTCATTTATGTAGAACATATTGCTCTGATGAACATAAAACTTGGATTCAGATGATTCCAGAGTTCTATGAAATACTGAACAAACTACCTCATATGTCAATAAGATTGTCCCCTGCTGAACTATTAAACAAGAATTTTACCAGAGAACCTTTGCTATAGCTATTTAAATGGCCATTATCAAAAAACATAGATCCTGAGGAAGTTTACTAAGATAGTAAATGACAATTTGAATAGGCAGGCAATATTAAGAGTACACAAATACAATTAAAGAGCACAAATACCATAATTTAATGTAAATGATTTGGTACTAATAAGAGAATATTGTCAGAGTTCAGATATAAATAAACAAAAAAATAAGTTTTTCTCAAAATATGCTTGTCCTTTCAAAACAATAGGGATACCACATCCCAAAGCAGTATTTCTGATCAGTCCCAGAATGGGATGCAAAGAAGTACTTTATAACATTGATAGAGTAAAAATGTTAAAGTCTCCATGATACTCTCCCCTCTTGAAGATTAGATGGGGTGATAGCAATCAGGTTCTGAGTTAATTACTTCATTTGTTTCCATTTTAGTTTTCTATGAGACAATTTCTTCCTCTTTAACTATTCTGAGATCTGTCAACCTTCTCCTACTATTTTAGAGAGATTTAGGCAACATGAAGGGTATTTATTAAAACTGTACAGAGATATCTGTACTTTGAAAACATAAATATAGCATAATCTTTGTTATTCGTTGCGGGAAGATAAAGATTTACTGTAAAAATTGAAGAAAATCCTAGAGTACAATAAAATTAGGTATTTATTTCTATAATCTTAATACCAATGACCCCAATACTTTTATATATTTGATATAGAGGAATTTGTATTTTTTACCATCCATATAAGTAATAGGTTGGATTTTATATATTTTATAGGGGAGGTTGTCTACTGGAATGAGTAACATATTTCTAAGTACAGAAGTACCAGTCACATGTGGGATATACAGGGTGACTCAGGAGGCAAGGTACATGCTTTGAGGGGTGGTAGCATTGGTGATTCTGAACAAAAAAATTCATATGGATGTATGCTCTGTTCCAAATCGTTTCCAAGATAGTTATTCAAGAAAAACTTATAAAAATGATATCAAATGTGTTCCATCTTGAAAACCATTTGGAATAGGGCATAAGTCCATATGACGATTTTTGTTCACAATTACTAATACTATCACCCCTCAAATCATGTACCTTTCCTCCTAAAATGACAAAGTACTCATACGACTGTTAAGATCCACAAAGGTGATTGACAAAGACATTAAGACAAATGACAACAATTAAATGATGACTAATGTATGACTATCAGATCTCTACTGCTTATCCAAAGGGGTGGGTTAGGAACAATTTTCGGGATCTGCAATAGTGAAGTTGTGACAGTCTGTTCTGTAGGGAATGCCAACCATCTTCTCTCTTCAGCAGCACAGTCTAGAACCTTAGCAGAAGGGGACCTTGGGTGGGGGTGGGAACAAAATCTGTCTTTGGGGTCTATTGTCTTTTTCTTCTCGATCCTACACTTTCTTTTCTTTTTTCTTCATTAGGAGTACCAATTCTATTCTCTCTCTTACCATGTACATACAAAGAGATAGAGGGGCTGGCCAGTACTTACCTCAGCTCAGTACAGCCGATAGATACACATAAAACACATAAAACAGAACCGAAAATTTACATTCCTAGCTTTCGGAACAAATGTTCCTTCATTGGGGAGGAGAGAGGGGAAAGAAAGGGAAGGAGGGAAAGGAGATTCAGTTACTCACAACCCAGGTTATGAAGCAACAGGGAAAGGAAAATAGGGAGGGTAGCAAGGATGGAGGCATGGTTGTCAGAGGGGAGCCAAAGATATTCTACTGTAAGTACTGTGCCAGCTTCAAACCAAAGAGGATGCATACAGAAGTAAAGAGATATATAGTATAAAGATAAACACAACTATGTAGGATGAAAAGATGTGTGAATGGCTAAAGAGGAAAGGGAAAGAGGAGAAGACTGAAGAGTAAATGGGATTGAGGTTGTTTAACGTAGGTTCAGTCCAGGGGGATGGCGGGATGAAAGGATGTGTTGGAGTGCAAGTTCCCATCTCCGCAGTTCAGAGGGACTGGTGTTGGGTGGGAGAAGCCAAATGGCACATACGGTGTAGCAGGTTCCTAGGTCCCTAGAATTATGCTGGAGGGCATGCTCTGCTACTGGGTATTGGGCATCTCCTAGGCGGACAGTTCGTCTGTGTCTGTTTATGCGCTCAGCCAGTTTAGTTGTTGTCATGCCGATGTAAAAGGCTGTGCAGTGCAGGCATGTCAGTTGATAAATGACATGTGTAGTTTCACACGTGGCCCTGCCTTGAATTGTGTATGTTTTACCAGTAGCGGGGCTGGAGTAGGTGGTTGTGGGGGGATGCATGGGGCAGGTTTTGCAGCAGGGTCGGTTACAGGGGTAGGAACCGCTGGGTAGAGAAGGTAGTCTGGGAATATTATAGGGTTTAACAAGGATGTTATGGAGGTTAGGGGGGCGACGAAAGGCAACTCTGGGTGGTGTGGGGTGAATTTTGTCAAGGGATGATCTCATTTCAGGGGTTGACTTGAGAAAGTCATATCCCTGGCGGAGTAATTTGTTGATGTTTTCGAGGCCAGGATAATATTGGATGACAAGGGGATGCTTCTGTGTGGTCTGGGGGTAGGAACATTGTTGTTGGATGGGGAGGAATGTATTGCTCGGGAAATCTGTTTGTGGACAAGGTCTGCAGGATAGTTGCGGGACAGGAAAGCATTGGTCATGTTATTGGTGTAATTGTTGAGGGATTCATCACTGGAGCAGATACGTTTGTCACGAATACCTAGGCTGTAGGGAAGGGAGCGTTTGATGTGGAAAGGATGGCAGCTATCAAAGTGAAGGTACTGTTGTTTGTTTGTGGGTTTGATATGGACAGAGGTGTGGATGTGAGCTTCAACAAGAAGGTCAACATCCAGGAAGGTGGTTTGGGTTTTGGAGAAGGACCAGGTGAAATTCAGATTCGAAAAGGAGTTGAGGTTATGGAGGAAATTAAGAAGTGTTTCTTCACCATGAGTCCAGAACACAAAGATGTCATCTATAAACCTATACCAGGCCAGGGGAAGCAGCTGTCCTATGCCAATCTCTTCATGGGCCGCATGGAGGAGGCTTTCCTGAAGACCCAACAGCTCCATCCTTTGCTGAAGCATATTTGGCTTGAAGAGAAATCTCCAAAGGAGTGGAAAAATGGCTTGGTGGTAAAGCTCCCAAAAAAGGGAAATTTGTCAGACTGTAATAACTGGCGTGGTATTACATTGTTGTCAGTGCCCAGTAAGGTCCTCACCAGAATTATTTTAAACAGAATTAAAGAATCCCTTGAAAAGCGACTGCGTAAAGAACTGACCGGTTTTAGGGCACAACGCACCTGTTTTGATCTTATTAACAATCTTAGGATCATCTTAGAGCAAAGCAAAGAATTCCAAGCAACCATGTACCTGGCATCCATTGATTTTCAAAAGGCCTTCGATTCCATGAAACATAAAGTGCTCTGGCAGGTGTTGCGGAAGTATGGCATACCACAGAAGATCTTAAACATCATAAAAGATCTATATGATGGCTACGAATGCTGCGTACTCCACAAGGGAAATATGACAGAGCCCATAAAAGTAACAACTGGAGTCCGGCAGGGTTGCATTTTGTCACCAACACTTTTTCTACTCATTCTAGACTCTGTTATGAGAAGAGTCACAGCAGGCAGGAGACGAGGAATCCAGTGGGGGATCCACGAACGTCTGGAGGATCTGGATTTTGCAGACGATATAGTTTTATTAGCTCCAAGGCTGACTGATATGCAAGCTAAATTAAACTTGCTGAAAGAAGAAGCAGAGACTGCTGGCCTCAAGATAAATACAGGCAAAACAAAGGAAATGAGAGTAAATTCAGGGAACATGGAGGTGCCCCTGTTAATAGGTGAGCAGCGAGTGGAGACTGTCAACTCATTCCTGTACCTGGGTAGTATAGTGGCAGAAGATGGTGGAGCTGGAGATGACGTGAAAAACCGCATTAAAAAGGCAAATGCTGCCTTCATACAATTGTATCCAATATGGAAAAATAGAAATATCACATACAAAACAAAAATCCGTATTTTTAATACAAATGTGAAAGCTGTCCTTCTGTACGCCAGTGAAAGCTGGAAAATGGATAAAAAGATAACAACCCAGTTACAAAGCTTCATAAATAGATGTCTTCGACGCATCATGAATATCTGGTGGCCAGAAAAAATATGTAATGAGGAGCTCTGGCGAATAACAAACCAGATACCTATAGAAGACCAGATACGAGAGAGAAAGTGGGGCTGGTTGGGGCACACCTTGAGAAAACCAGATGGAGCCAGGGAACAAGGAAGAGAGGAAGACCAAGGGGCACATGGAAGAGGACAGTGGAAGGGGAAGCAAAAAGAGTTGGTAAGACCTGGGCAGAATTGAGGCAAATGGCAAAAGACAGAGACGGCTGGTGAGTTCTCCTGGATGCCCTATGCCCCCATAGGGGCCAAAGGAATTAAGTCAAGTAAGTCATGTGTAACACATAAGTAATAACAGGTTGAGAAATAGGAGTGATGAAAGAAAAGAGGACAGTAAGAAATTAATATTTTACACAGATTTTGGATAAGGTCACTGTGTGGAGGAGAAATCTTCAATATTAGAAATTATAAAAGCCATATCCTCAGAGATTAGGCATATGGTTGTAAGCATGAAGGTGAGCTGTATCCAGATATCTAGATTTGTAGAGAGATAGGGGGATAAGAGTGTAGGTTTACCGAGGAACAAGGGAACCTATACATGAGGTTAGTTGAATCTACAGATAAAAGAGAAACTGCCTCTGGTTTAATTAAGTTTAATTGTATGATACTGTCTTTCTGAAGTAAAAAGACAGAAATATTTACACGGTCAGAAACCAAATGGGTTTACGCCCTAGTGACTAATGTAAGAAAATTGATGATGACTGTGTGTATCAATCTGATGTTGAAAGAAATGCACTGAATTTAGGTAACATGAGACCTCAATATAAAAGTGAAATTAATCTATGGCTTGCTTATAAAATAAGTGACTCTGTCTCTAGCTGTGTAAGTTATTCCACACAACATATTTCACCTCAATGGGTGAATATGTAGGGGTGCATGTTGTTATAAAGCATGGCCTCACTCTCACTTTCCTTTTACTAGACCAAAAATGCTTTGCATGTTTGTTGGAATTTATGTGCAGATATGAGAAAGAAAAATGCAGGCACACTGCAGAAAGTGACAATGGATGCATAATTTGGACTGGCCAACGAAGTGTCACTTTCACTTTGTTGTCATGCATTGGGGTTGCTGTGGACTCCAAAGAAAAAAGGGGCCTGACAACAATGGTCAAGCACTAAAGGAAAATTAATGCTGTTATATAGACTCTATGCCATGCTATCTGGAATTAAGAATGAACATATGGTTTCAGTGAAGCACTGAAGCATCATGTATAAACATATTTTCTGAAAAACTTTGTTAATTATCAATTGTTGTGAGTTGATTACTTATCTGAATATAAAGAATTGTGGAAACAATGTTTTGTGATTTCACAGTGAGTTATTTAAATGTAGAAGCTCTCTTATAGCCCTCATCCCCCTGCAACTGGAAATGAAGTTAGTGGTTATATATGTGGCAATGCATAGAAGGACCACAAAATCAAGAGAAAACAAGATAGTGACTGGAAAATTCAGAAAAGAAGGTAACTGTTATTACATGGAAATGATTAAGGACTCGCATCTTGCAATATATCGAACATATAAAGTCAACCCACAATAAGAAGAACACCTCAAAGTGAAACACTCTGAAGGGCAGGAGGAAACAAAATCACACTTCATGGGTTGATGGAGTATGTGATGTCACTGCAGCCATTACAAAAATGAGTCAAATTTTCAAAGAACTTGGCAATAAGTTCGAATTTATCAGTATGATGTTGCTTCATGCATTATGGGCTAGATGTATGAACTAATTCAGTTGGCTACGGAGTCATAAAGCCATTCTATCCTCTCCTGAGCCAAGCTGGGCCACAACTGTTGCAAGTGGTCCTTCATATCCTTAAACTGCCACTGGAATGGAAATGCCACCCAAGATGTTCACACACACGTTTCATCAGAGACAGATTTGAGGATCTTACTGGCTACAGGAGAACCTCAGCCTCACACAGACAGTTCATAGAGACATGTGCCATGTGTGAATGAGCATTGTCTCATTGAAAATTGAACCACACTACACATGAGAATGCAGTGCATCCATGTTGTGCCATCAGTGTGCCCTCAACCAGCACCTCTTATTGTCTGAAGTCACACCCAATAGCTCCCCACTCTGTAGCACCAAGAGTATCCTCACTGTACCTCTCCAAAGAATAGGATCTCTCCATAGGTCACTGCCATATTTGCCAATAATGGTCATCTGGGGCAGTGCAGAACAATGGTTTGTACCAAACACAATGAGATGCCATTCAGCAGGACTCTATGGATCCAAGTCACAGCATTGTTCCAGCACAGCCACTATGTTGTGTGCTATGATGGTATCACTAGTACACAAATGGGATAGTAACTCTAGTCCAGCTGCTGCCAGTCTCTAACCAATAATATGGGATGGTATAAAATGTTTCAATAATACTTGTTCTCACTGGCAGATCCAGATGAGATGGGATTATGACGTGCTTGGTGCACAATATGGTGATCATCCATTGCAGCGGTCAGATGTCACTGACAGAACTTTGACAACTATGCTTACTTCATATTCCCATGTGGTCCAGCATTAGGCCACTGTCACATCCAAATGTCCCACAAATCTGGATATTGCACAAACTAGCAGTGAACCATATGAAGACCCTTAATGAAGTCTGTTTCCCTTAGTGAAGTCTGTTTCAAACATGTCAGGTAATGACGATACTATCTCACATGAGTATGCAGCATCTTCATATCCATCACAGTGGTCACTTGACATACGACATTGTCTGTGCCTCTTATGTGCCCTATCATGCCTACAACACCACTTAACATGAACAACACTAAGGCACTCTAATGGCCATTCTGCCTGCCACAGAGAATAGCAGTTCTCATCATTTACATACCAGCTGATGGTATGTATCTGTACATAGTGACACTGATGTCCAATCATGTCTTCTGGGTGTTTTACATTTTTTGCCAGATGTTGTGTGGTGTAATTTTATATAATGACTCATAAAGACCACAAGTTGCTTACAATCTTCTTAGTTTGTACTGTAGTGAGTTGTTTCAGGTAACTTTTATTGAAAGAAAGTGTAGACTGTATTGGACTATTTGTATCTCAAATAGCATGGATAGATATATACTTATCTCAAAATATCTCGAAATAATTTTCTGATGAAAGTTCAGAAGTCAAACAGTAAAAAGCCTTCTTATTTGTTGGATATGTACTGTAACCATGGAATTTGATCTACACCACTATGCTGCTGCTGTCAACGATAGTATAACAAATTTATATCCAGGATCAAATGTTAAATTTTTCATTTATGGCCTCCTACTATAACACTAAAACATGTCATCTTGCCTGCATGGTAAGTTGAATTTCCTTACTTGCAATAACCTTGTTAATTTTGAATCGCGATATGGTATATACTTTGATTTTCCATCTACCAATGATGATATCACATTTCCTAGAGCTGACAATGAAAGATTTATTTTTGTAGCTTCCTTCAGTCTGTCACCTGTTGTTCCTGCAATGAAGAAAAGTAGCTGTATTAATGTACTTAAGCAAAGTGAAATATGAGAAACTAAATAGTGACATAACAGAAAATGAATAATTCCAGTACAAATGCAAGTAGAGTGTGCTCCCACACCCACCCTCCCATCATATCAATGTTTAAATAGAAATTCATCAATGTAATAAAAGGAGTTGTCAAGGAGAAAAGATTTTAAGTTAGATTTAATACATGCTGCAGTACTTGTCACACTTTTGAAGATGTTAGGCATATGATCAAAAATTTTTATTGCTGCATACCGAACTCCTTTCTGAGGCACTGACAATTTAAATAATGGGATAAAAGGTAATTTTTCCTCTAGTGTTGTATATAAAGATATCACTCTTCTTCTCCGATGTGGCTAAAAGTAAAGACTTTTTCACACCACTTATTTTTTAACAAGCATTCCAGTATGAGGTGCCAAAGATGGTGATCATGTGTATGTGAGGTGTGCTTGCTTTTGTGAATGAATGTGTGTGTTTACTTTTCAGAAGAATACTATGACCAAAAGCTAAGTATGTAAGAGTCTTTTCATTGTGCCCATCCGCAACTGAGCTTGTCAACTTTACGATAAGTAGCAATGGATCCTTTTCCTTATATTGTTGATATTCCAAGCTAAATTTTCCATTGTTTGTTTTTTAACAAATTAGTGATAACTATTTTAACTGTTGCTCTGTCCAGAGTGTACCATGGGTATCACTCAAGTAACAGCACAACCAGCATAATTGCCATATGCCATGAGAAACAATGCGTTGATGACAACGGTTTTGTGAACTATTGTTGATTGTATGTGTGGATAGTAGTCCATAGTGCATCAATTCAGTCATTAATTCAGTGCTGAATAACCAAAAGAAGTGTGAAGCCACATCAGTTAGAACCATAGAGTTAATCAAAGAGTGCTCATCAAGTTAAGTTCTACCTGAAGTTATTTGTGTAATCAATCTCTTATCGGTGGAACATTTCCAGACTGGCTAAAATATGCTGAAGTTAAGCCTCATTACAAGAAGGGGGATAAAGAGATACCATCAAACTATGAACCAATTTCACTTTTGCCGGCTTTCTCAAAAATATTTGAAAAGGTTGTCTTCAAGCGTCTCCTTAAGCATCTGATTGTAAATGATATATTGTCCAAGTCACAGTTTGGATTTCTGAAGGGCTCTGATAAAGAGAAAGCTATTTACACTTACAGTGATAATGTACTTAATTCATTAGATGATAAATTACAGGCTACTGGCATTTTCTGTGACCTATCAAAAACCTTTGACTGTGTGAACCACAGCATTCTCCTAAGTAAATTAGAGTATTATGGTGGCAATGTTGCGAAATGGTTTGAGTCTTATCTATCTAACAGGAAACAATGGGTGGCGCTGTGAAATACCTGTGCAGTAAGCAGTCAGTCTTCATCCGACTAGGAATTAATTACATGTGGTGTTCCTCAAGGTTCCATTTTGGGTCCACTGCTTTTCTTGTGTATATTAATGGCCTCTCATCTTTTACATTGCCAGATGCTAAGTTTGTTTTGTTTACAGATGATACAAACATTGCAATAAGTAGCAAATCAAGTACAGATTTGGAAATAGCTGCTAATCAAATTTTCACTGACATTAATAAGTGGTTTAAAGCTAATTCTTTGTCATTAAACTTTGAGAAGACCCACTATATGCAGCTCAGAACCAGTAAGAGATTTCCTACCAGCATGAGTATAACATATGAAGACATGCAGATCAAGGAGGTTGGCAGTGTTAAATTTCTGGGATTACAACTTGATAATAAATTCAGTTGGAAAGGGCATACCACAGAATTGCTTAAGAGCCTAAGCAAGTTTGTATTTGCCATGAGAACAATGTCAGATGTAGGAGATATAAATATAAAAAATCTTGCATACTTTGCTTACTTTCATTCTATTATGTCGAATGGGATCACATTCTGGGGCAACTCATCAACTCATCAAACCGAGCAAAAATTTTTTGGGTGCAAAAGCGTGTGAGAAGAATTATTTGTGGTGTAAATTCAAGAACATCTTGTAGAATCCTGTTCAAGGAACTTTGTATTCTAACCACTGCTTCTCAGTATATTTATTCCTTAATGAAATTTGTTGCAAGTAATACATCTCTAATTCCAACCAATAGCTTAGTACACAGTATCAATACTAGGAATAAGAAGAATCTACATAAAGGCCTAAAATCACTTACCTTGGTCCAAAAAGGGGTCCAATATTCAGGAACACACATTTTTAATAAATTGCCAGCAACCATTAAAAACATGGTTTCAGATAAAGCATGGTTTAAACAGAGTTTGAAAGACTTTTTGATAGGCAACTCCTTCTACTCCATAGATGAATATCTTAACAGAGACTGTTAAGTCAGCTTAAGTAAAAATATCTGTTAGATTTCAGTTTTGACAACACTTCATCACAAGTCAAGATTAGGTATTTTGTGTATGATAAATTTATTAATAGTGAATAACAGTGTTTCACTCTGACAGTGTGTTAATTCTGTAAATATTAACTGTCCAAGTTTACTGCATTTTATTAGCTTACTTTCAACTATCTCCTGACAAATGATCAGGGTAGCAAGTATTATATTCTAATGTTTTATGTTTTTAAGTCATGTCATACTTTCTGACATGTAACACACCCATGAGAATCATCTCATTTTTTGGGTCTATGGAATGAAAACTGAATCTAATCTAAATCTAATCAAATCTTATCACAACCTTATGACAGGATAGAGAAGCCATTGTCTCATGTGTCTAACTTTGCTGACAACAATATACATATTTTGTTGTTATAATTAAAGTGCAGCTACTCATTAAGTTCCAATGTGGACTGTAATTATCGTATTGCAATAAAACTAGGAAGATGTGTTGATGAGTAACTGTGGAACCAATACACACAGGAAAAACATTGGTTCCAACTGTGGCCACCAGATGCACTGTTTGTATGATGGTATGACATCCACACTGCCATTTGACAAGCCAAAATATAAGTGAGCAGTATGTGTATTGAGCAGACAGACAGCATGATAATAATAATAATAATAATAATAAAGATTTTATTGTCTTTAGGCCATTACAGCAATTGACAACGTCAAATGAAGTTACAATTTATAATACAGTGTGATAAGGTATTGACTACTGAAATATTTTAGCTTATATTACAATAAATGTACAGTGAGTCATCTGTTGGAATACTGCATTTTACAGTTGAAGAATTCATTGATATCATAGAACGGGTGGGCAATAAACCATTCATGCAGTCTTTCTTTGAATGTACGAGGGCGGTTCAGAAAGTAACCTCCGATTGGTCACAGTGCGGGTTGTGGAGGGGGTAGCGACGCCATCTGTGCGTTCACGCACTCAACAGGTCAGTTGGCATCAAGCCGTGGTCGAGTGAACGTTGTACCTGCGCTAGTTTAGTTTTTGTGGCAGTTTGAAATGTGTGCTGCAATAGAAAACCCCGCCAAATGCGAAGTGCATGCTGTCATAAGGTTTTTTACAGCCAAAGGATATTCTGCAGCAGCTATTCATCGTGAGCTTTGTGCCGTGTACGGACCAAGAGTTATGAGTGAAGGAGTTGTCTGTGAATGGGTACGTTTATTTAAAAGTGGACGAGAAAACGTTCATGATGAATAGAGGAGTGGTAGACCATCATTGGTGACTGACGAACTCGTTCAGACAGTTGATGCAAAAGTTCGTGAAAATCGACGTTTCTCAATGTCGGAGTTGTCTACTGGTTTTCCACAGATTTCTAAGACTCTCTTGTACGAGATGGTGACAGCAAGATTGGGTTACCGTAAGTTCTGTGCACGATGGGTGCCCAAAATTCTTACCGACCACCACAAAACTCAAAGAATGGCCTCTGCATTAGACTTTCTGTCACGTTATGAGGACGAAGGAGAACCATTGTTAAACAGAATTGTGTCCGGTGACGAAACCTGGATTAAGTATGTGAACCCTGAGACAAAAGAACAATCAAAGATGTGGGCACATTCAAATTCGCCTACCAAACCAAGAAAAGCCTCGCAAGATTTTTCTGCCAGAAAACTGATGGCAACGGTGTTTTGGGATGCCAAAGGGGTGTTGTTGGTTGAATTCATGGAACGTGGTACGACCATTAATCAAGACGTGTACTGTGAAACAATAGAAAAGTTACGACGGGCTATACAGAACAAACGCCGTGGTATGCTGACTTCCGGTATCGTTTTTTTGCACAATAATGCTCGTCCTCACTCTGCTCGCAGAACAACGGCCCTTCTTGAGTCCTTCAAGTGGGACGTTATCAACCATCCACCTTACAGCCCAGACCTGGCGCCAAGTGATTATCACCTCTTCATGCATTTGAAGAAATGGCTCGGGTCACAGCGGTTTGATGACGACGAAGAGCTCAAAGATGCGGTCACAGGTTGGCTCCAGGCACAAGCGGGTGATTTTTATGCAGAAGGAATTTCAAAGCTTGTGAAGAGATACGATAAGTGCCTCAATCGCTATGGAGACTATGTAGAAAAATAGTGCAAAGATGTAGTTGTAAGATGCATATATTAAAATATTTTTATTTAACTTGGTGTATTTTTTTAAATCAACCGGAGGTTACTTTCTGAACAGCCCTCGTATGTTCAGGAAGATCCTGTATGGCATGTGGTAGCTTATTAAATAGCTTGTGACCTGTGACTTCATAGGTATTTATTGATTTTGATAGTCTGTGGTAAGGTGTGTATATGTGTTTGATGCTTCTTGTGTTGTAACAATGTACATTTTCTCTACATCTCACATCTTGTAGGTTCTTCTTCGTAAAGATTAAGACATTGTATATATAGAGGTTTATTACAGTCATAATTTTTTGTTTAGTAAATAAGGGTTTGCAGTGAGCCTTATGTGAAGAATTTGTAATTATCCTAATGGCTTTCTTCTGCAATAATAGGATGTCATGTATATGACTACAGTTACCCCACAAGATAATGCCATAGGATATTATACTCTGGAAAAATGCAAAATAAGATGATCTGATGTATGTTTCAGGTACACAATTTCTGAGTTGTCTTAATAAATAAATTACTCTAGATAGTTTACTACTAATATAGTTTACATGTTGGCCCCAGGATAACTTTTCGTCTAAATAAACTCCCAGGAATTTAACAGAACTAGGGTCATCAGATAGTGGCTTGTCTCTTAGGGTGAAGATTATCTGCTGAGTTTTATTTTCATTTAGCAGGAAACCATTTGCTCTGAACCAATATGCTGCATGAGTGAGTGTATTTTCAGCACAGGTTTTAAGATCATTAAGACTGTTACTGCTATGGAGAAAAGTCGTATCATCTGCATACAATACAGTGGTGGATCTAATAAACGAGGGAAGGTCATTGATCTTTATCAGAAACAGGAAGGGCCCCAGTACAGATCCCTGAGGCACACCTACTTTAACATTTTCTATGTTTGACATTTCCTTACCTACACAAACTACCTGTTTACGGTTGTTGAGATAAGCTTTTAATAGTCTGAGACTGTTTTCTTTGATGCCGTAGAATTCTAGTTTCTCTAGTAGTGGCATGTGCTCAACACAGTCGAAGGCCTTGCTTAGGTCACAGAATGAGATCTGAGCAAAGCCTTTGTTCTCAAAAACTTTGAGGATGTAACTGACTACCGTGTTGATTGCATCAATGGTCGACAAATTCTTCCTAAACCCGTATTGTGTATCATTAATTATTCCTAGATTCTCAAAGTGAGATGATAATTGTTGGTACATGATGCATTCTATTACCTTGGAGAATGCGGGTACTATTGAAATAGGCCTGTAGCTAGATGGAGAGTCTTTATCTCCCTTTTTGTATACTGGGACGATCCTAGACAGTTTTAACTCATCAGGAAAATATCCCTCAAGTAAGCACTTGTTTATGCAATGGGTTAAGGGGTAGAGTATGTGGTCACACACTTTTTTTAGCAGGTTGCATGATATGCCATATATATCTAAGCTATCAGATGATTTCAGTTGTTTTATGACCCCTTGTACATATCTAGGCGATACTTCAGAGAAGGTTACCATGCTTGTATTTAGTGACTGTCTACCCCAATTCTGGGAGAGTAACTCTGATGGACTAATGTCTGGTTTGATAATTGTCTCTCCTATTTCTTTCACTGAATTAATAAAAAACTCATTGAGTGTTTGTGGTGGGATATTAATTTTATCTTTTTTAGTATCTCTGGCAGCACTGTTAATTACTTTCCAACCGGTTTTGCATTTATTGGTGGAATTATGTATGCTGTTGGCATTGTAGGTTTTTTTGGCTTGCAGGATGGCTTTTTTGTATTCATTCCTGCATTCCACATAGGCTGATTTGGCACAGTCAGACTTCATACTATTGTATATGTTGTACAGTAACAAAACTTGTTTCTTTAGATCTGTCAGCTGTTTAGTGTACCATATATTTTGTCTGTTTTGAGATCTGGATTTGTGGCTGCTGTCCATTATTTTGATTTTCTTTATGGGAATACTATGGTTAAATAGGGTCAAGAATGCATTAAAAAATCTATCAAATATTACTTTGGCTGGCAGGTCATTACTTGATGTGTAATGTCCATCGACACTACAATGGCCAAACCAGGATCTGTCAGCAAGGGAATTACGAAATGTGTTAATTTTATCCTCAGTTATGGGTCTGGTAATCACAACTGTTGGGACAGGTCTGTTTGCATTGCTCCTATTGAGGGGAATTTTACTTGCATAATTTAGAGATATGGAGTTATGGTCAGAGAATGGGAACACTACAACTTCGCATGTGTTTTCAGTGGTCTTGAAGTTTACAAAGATGTTATCTAAAAATGCTTTGTTTCTTGTGGGCCTGTTATTAACATGATGTAAATTGTATTGTCTTAGTAAGTTTTCCAGATCTGCAACACTACCCTTACATTTAGTAACATCAAAATCAGCATTCAAATCACCTCCTATTGCAATATCCTAATGTAGCCATTTAATATTACTTAATTTACTCAATAGCATGTCCATTTTTTCTAAAAATATGTTAATGCTTCCCTTTGGTGATCTGTACATGGATACTACTATTAGCTTATGACTATTAATGATTATACCTGTAACTTCAAAGTGCTGTTCATCACACAAGGAATTTAGGTCTAGCTTGGTTATTGTTCAATTGAGTGACTGGTTGGAATAAATTGCCACACCAACTCTAATGTGCTTTTTCCTACAATAGCTATTTACTATACTAAAATTGTCACATTTGGCAACTGCAAGTTCATTCTCATTAGCCCAGTGTTCACTCAGACAAAAAATATCAAACTGGTTATCAAGACCAAACTCATTTATGATAAGTTCTTTATCTTTCAGTCCTTGAACGTTAAGGTAACATATTTTAAGATCCATGCTCTTATTGCTTACACACTGAACACTATGGTGATTGGTTTTCAAACGTTTTTCAGGGCTTATCTTTTGGATTTCTGCCTCTTGTTGCCTTTTACTAAAAAATTGTTCACTTGGAGTGGTAGCACATCTACTGTTGTATACCTACTCTTCCCTCCTTGTGATGATATTGTAGATGAAGCTGCTACTAGAGGAATTGATGTAATTGCTGTTATGGTGTCTGGAGGCACTGTTGTGACATCTGGTGACTGAGGAGATAAGGTGGTTGCTTCTTCTTCTGCTGCTGTTGAATCTTGCTGGTGAAGTGTGATAGGTACTGCTGCTGCTGTAGGCATTGTTGTGGCAACTGGTGACAGTGGAGATTTGGATGTTGCTTCATCTTCTGCTGCTGTTGAATCCTGTAGATGAAGTGTGGTAGGTACTGCTGCTGCAGCATTTGTTATGTGTGTAGGTACAATTGCTGCTTCCACCTCTACTTCTACTGCTGCAATAGAAGTAACCATTTCATCAGGCTCTGCTTGCGTCAAGCAAGGAACTGGAAGAGCAGCAATTACTTCTTGGTTGTCAGATGCTTTCAGTATCATGCTGATGTTTTGGCACAGAATCTTCTTGCCTCTGTTATTAAGGTGCATGCCATGTCTCGTGTAACAGTCTCTTTGCAAGGAGTCCATACTTATAAAATATGCATTTTGGTAGGCCCTGCAAATCTTTGAGTATTGCCTGTTTGCTTTTATGATTTCCACGTTCACACATGACCATTCCGAAAGGTCATGCCTATGTGGAATTCGGACTACAAAAACTGATTTCTCTCCTGTTGAATTTAGTATTGCCTTAAGGTTTCGTGTTGCACTGTGGAGGTCGTTTTTATATACATTATTGGCTCCTGCTATGACGACAATATGACGATCATTTTCAGTTTCTATGTTTCTAACGAGTTCTTGGATGGGTGCACCTGGTTTGACAATACTAGTTGCTTGTATACAATGACTGTAACGTAGTATTTTTGCAATCTCACGTCCGTGGCTATCAGAGAATATTTTCACTTTGAGTTTGTCTTCACGTTTATTGCGGAAGTTTCTACTCATGTGCTTGTCACTATGTAGATTTGGCGTGTTGTTGTCGTCACAGTTTTCCGTGGATTCCACATTTATATCTGAATCTAGTGCATGAAAACGGTTTTTTGTTACCACAGTAATTCTACAGTCACTGAGTTTCACACGACCAACCCTTTTTGGCCTAGTAAACATATGTTGCCTTGTTGTTTCTGCCTTTAGGCCTATATCCACTTCAGAGCACTCGTTTATTGTAGGTAGGACACTGAAACTGCTTTTATAGCCGCGGTTCATTCCATTCGTTGTATTTATCACCTTTTCGCTCCTTTCTTCCGTGATCATGCTAGTCCTGTGCTCCCAGTTCCGTGTTTTACTTGCTTTGGCGATTGGGATATTACGCGACCTTTTCAGTTCGGCATTTTCATTTTCTAAATGCGCAATGTCCCGCCTTAGTACATCTACAATTAATTGCAGGCTTGATACACGTTCATTTAGCTTCACTATTTCACTGTTATAATTTACGTATGTTCCGTTTTTCACCACACAACTATAACTTTTGTTCACTTTCTCACTATAAACAACTGTACCGGACGCCATGTTGAATCAGCTCCGGTTCGGAAATATCGTAGATCCAGGGCTGATGCACAGAGCAGTCTGTTAGCAAAACTGATTAATGTGAGTGGCAGCAATTACAGTGCTGTATTGATAAAGTATTGCTCTCTGAAAGGTATGAGAAGAGGTCAGATGTGATTAAATGGTTTAAAGAAGATGACAATGAAATTTGAAAACACAGGTGAATCAGTGAGGAACCTGGAAGAAGAAGATTTCCTGGCCCAATGGAGGTTGTTGATAAGGTTGCTATTGCTATAACTGACAGTGCACCATGTGCCCCAGGCAGTGCTAGTGCTTGTGCAGAGTCAGGGGATTGTGTGTGCCATAGTTAACAATAAAGAAAGTTTTGCTGTCTATTTTACACTGGTATCCATAAAAGACCCAGATTGTGCAGCAAGTGGACTCTCATGATCCACAGCAACATCTGAATTTGCTCTTCAGTTTCTGTCATAGATTGAAGCTGATATGTGGCCAAACAATATTCTATTGACTGACAAGGCACATTTTACGCTACAGGGTACAATAAATACATAGAACTGCTGACATTGGATATTGTTAAATTGTGTGTTGCACACAAAGAAACACTGTACTAACCATATGTAACTGTGTGGTGTGGATTCACAGGTACCTTTATTCTCATCTGTTCTTCTTTGAAGAGAATACGCCAACAGGGTCTGTTAAGCATACCATGACATCTGTATGTTATCAAGACCTCCTTGTACATGGAAGACAGAAGCTGTATGGAAAGCACTGTTTTCATGTAAGATGTCACTCGCTCGATGAAGGATCTCAAGGCAACTTTCCGCAAACGTGTCATCTCCAGAGATTTTCTAGATGCATGGCCTGCAAGATCATCTGATCTGAATCCATGTGACTTTTGGCTCTGGGGATATCTACAAAAAAGCATTTACGATGGATGTGTTCAGTCTCTACCTGATCTCAAGCCCAGTACACATGAACATGTTGCTCAGATTCCAATGGAACTGCTGCAAGCAACTGTTGATCACCTCATTTTATGGATGCATCATCTTGTTGATATCTTCATTGCTCATACTGAACAAATTGTGAAAGTGGTGGTTAATAATAAAATAAACATTATGCCTTTCTCACTTGTTTGACCATTTCTGCACATGTCCTGTTCCAAATCCATTGTATACAGAAACATTTTTATAAGCCTTTCATCCATTTATAGTAACAGATTTGCAACTAATGGCCAAAATTGAAACTACTTTTTTTTTCTCCGTTGTAAATCAGTTCATCATTAATACACCAGAATATCCATCAAGATTTGTAGTTATACAATAATTACAGCCCACACTGGACCTCTGTCACAATGGACAGTAGCTGCACTTTAATTATATTCACCTGACACACTGTCATCAATGTGTGAACTCCACCATAGGATGTTCACTGTGTGAAAAAAGTTCAACTTGACAGATGAATCTAACAAGGAAAACTCCCATTACACCCCTCTCAGATTTAGTGGTAAGAGGGCGCAGTGGACAGCTCGTCAATATCTGAACACAGATCAGGCATGGAAAAAGGAAGAAGATGCACTGAACTGGGAAAATAAGCAAAATAGAAACAGCAAATGGTCCTAGAACAAGAAGTGCAATATAGAGCAGCCTGGAAGAGGAGTTGTTTAGTGCTCACTTTATTCAAATTTGTGTCTGTGTCTTAGTGTAATGTCTATTTGCCACCACGAGGTGTAGCAAAGGAACCTATAATGCAGCTGATTCTGCACAACTACTCTATTAGCAGCAGGAAGGAACTGGCTTCTGAGTGGGAACTATGCATGTTTGATGGCAAGGTGACAAGTCAACTGAATCCTCCACTGGAAAACACGTCTGGTGTGTCATACATGGCATTAGTGGCAGTAGATGTTTTATGTATTTATTTATTTCTTGTTCCAGTGATCCATGTTGCGACAGTATCACATGATATGGAACATGTCAGAAATCTATGGTAGCCCATAAAAACAAAACAAAATGATTTCATATTACAGTAAACAGTTACTTAGATTCTACTACAGAAAATCATTTTTGAGAGATAAATATATATTACAAAATAATAAGTGTTACAGAAAATAAATATTGCAAAATATGCGTTTACAATAAACAATAGTCAGGATTACAAATGTATATTTGGGCACATATTTGCATTTAACAATACAAGAAATGCTAAACTCTGTAGTTCAGAAATTTTTCTATTTTATAAAATGATCCTTGTAATAGGAACTGCCTTCAAGTTTTTTTAAACAAGAATTCATATTCTAGCAAACACTTAATTCTTGAAGGGAGGGCATTAAAAATCTTACAGCCATGAAATGGACTCCTTTCTGTCTCATATGTGTCATATGATTGGAATATCTTACCAATGCTCCTAATTTGTACGCCTAGGAAAGTGAGCCAGATATGCCTACTTGCCAAATTTAGTTGTTCATATGAATGTGAATGTGACCACTCCCATGGAAAAGATGAAAACATGACAGTTTGCAGCATTAGCTGCAACAAATGAATGCAACAGTTTCTCAATCACACAGTTTCTTTGCACTCTGTCAAAACATATGTTCGTAACATTTTTTAAGTTGTATTATGTTTTGGAAATTGACTCTTGAATGTCTTTCTTGTAAATAGTTCCCACCTGTTTGTTGTTTTCATTTCTGTGAGGCTTCTATGTGGTATCTTGCCTGCCCTAACTATACAACACATTTATTTTTGACAGTAACATCCTTACTGCATGATTCATATTCTATAACCAATGTATAATATGACAACTGCGAATATTATAGAAAGAGAACAAAATTTACAATGCCTGGACAAACAGTTCATAAAGTTATGAAAAAATAAATAAAAGTAATTGGCATGAGGGAGTTTCGAACATGGCTCGTCCACATTACAGTCCACCACTATGACGACATAACCATGAACGTAGCCACGATGCCACTGCTGTTTGTCTGCCCCAAATATTGCACTTCTTGAACTTGGAAAATTCACTGTTACTATTTTCCTTTTTTTTCACAGTCCAGTACAGCTTCATCCTGTTTTCAGTTTTTGACGGGCTGTCCACTGGGCCATCTTACCAATAAATCTGATGGGGGTGCGGTGGGGAGTTTCTCATGTAAGAAGATGATGGTACACACTGATGACAGGATACAAGTAGATCAAACACTACGTGAGGCAATGCAGCCACTTGTCAATAGCAATGTTGTTTGGACATGGAGGAGATACAGAGAGACAGGGACATGCATCGCTCAGGGTGCCCAAGGGCAGTGCAGTGGATGAGCACTACCTACAGATTATGGCTTGGAGGAACCCTGACAGTAATGCCACAATGTTGAATAATGCTTTTCATGCAGACACAGGACATCATGTTATGACTCAGACTATGCGCAATAGGCTGCATGATGCGCAACTCAACTCCCAACGTCCATGGCGAGGTACATCTTCGCAACCACGACACCATGCAGTGCAGTACAGATGGGTCCAACAACATGCCGAATGGAGCACCCAGGATTGGCAGCACATTCTCTTCAGTGATGAGTGTTGCAAGTGCCTTCAACCAGACAGTCATCGGAGATGTGTTTGGAGGCAACCCGGTCAGGCTGAATGCCTTACACACACTGTCCAGTGAGTGCAGCAAGGTGGACGTTCCCTGCTGCTTTGGGGTGGCATTATGTGGGGCTGACGTCCACCACTGTTGGTCATGAAAGGTGCCACAACAGCTGTACGATATGTGAATTCCATCTTCTGACCAATAGTACAACCATATCAGCAGCATATTGGCGAGGCATTCATCTTCATGGATGACAATTTGCGCACCCATTGTGCACATGTTGTGAATGACCTCCTTCAAGATAATGACATCACCGGACTGGAGTGGCCAGCATGTTTTCCAGACATGAACCCTATTGAACATGCCTGGGATAGACTGAAAAGGGCTATTTATGGACGTTGTGACACACCAACCACTCTGAGGGATCCACACCAAATCACCATTGAGGAGAGTGACAATCTGGACCAACAGTGCCTTAATCAACCTATGGATAGTATGCCATGACAAATACAGGCTTACACCAATGCAAGAAGACATGGTACTGGGTATTAGAGGTATCAGTGTGTACAGCAATCTGGACACCACCTCTGAAGGTCTTGTCGTATGGTGGTACTACACGCAATGTGTGGTTTCCATGAGCAATAAAAATGACTGAAATGATGTTTATGTTGATCTTTATTCCAAATTTCTGTACAGGTTTGGGAACTCTTGGAAGCAAGGTGATGCAAAACTTTTTTTTATGTGTGTAGTTACACTATGCATTGGTGCATTTGCTAAATCTTTATCTTCGTATATTTCTGTGAGTTGATGTTGTGCTGTGATTGTTCACAAAATTTATTTGCACACTAAATGCAATTTTTTATTGTATTTCAAAAACATGCTTACCTTATCATAAATACACTATGTGGTAGAAAAAGCTAATTATCTATTTATAATAAAAACAGAATATTTCAAGATTTCAAAAGTTACTTTTTATAATTATCTACTATCAAATAGGAGTGTGAGGTTGTGAGCAATTTTGACATGTAAGGGACTGCTCGATGGCAGAACCTCAGTATCCCTCAAAAGAATGAGCACATGGTCATCGAACGTCACTACAGAAATGTCGTTCACTCATTGCGGAGGCATGCTGCAGGACAAACTTATAGTAGGTGTGTGTGTGTCTCCAATGTTGGAGGTGAGGGCGTGAAACCTGTGCAGGGAGAAACAGGTGGTGAGGTCAGGAAACCAGCAAACAGTGGCGAACATTCTTCGGCGGAAGAGGTGTGAGGTGAGGTTGATGGGAGCATGTCTTCATTCTTGATCAAGGATGGATTGTCTGCAGAGTCTGACTGCAGTGGTGTGAGACCATCAGGGTTGATGAAAGCTGGTTTCAGGCAATGCAGAGAAACTTTCTGTGAGTGGTCTTTAATCATGATATCAAATGTCATGTCTCCCCACCACAGGACCTTGTAGGGGCCAAGATAAGGAGGTTGAAGAAGCTGCCTAACTGCATCATCATGGAGTATGATGTGGGAGCAGTCGGAAGCGCGGTGGGAACATAAGTCTCGGGCAGTAAGTGACTGATGGGCGGATGCAAACGCGTTTAATGAAAATGAGTGCACATCAGGCTAATGAAATTTGGCAAGGGTGCAAGATCCTCGCTAACCTGGGAAAGAATAAGTTCCTCCGGCAGGACCGGATTCTCGCCGAAAACAAATTCAGATATAGTCCCCTGTAGGCTAGGTTTATAGGTCGAGCGTAGACCAAGTAGCACCCACGGGAGAGCTCCCGACCAGAGACAATCATGGCATTGAAGGGCCGTCTTGAGGGTGCGGTGCCATCTCTCCACCAACCCATTGCTTTGTGGGTGACAGGCAGAGGATGATGAAAAGGGAGGATTTGAACTGTCGACCCTGATCGGTGGTGATAGTTGTCAGGCATCTAAAACGAGCGATCCGAGAGCCAATGAAAGCCTTGGCCACCATCTCGGCTGTAATGTTAGGGAGAGGGACAGCCTCGACCCAGAGAGAAAAACAGTCGATAGTTGATAAGATGTATCTATGGCCCTCAGAAGGACACAGATGCCCGATCAGATCAATATGTAGGTGATGGAATCGTCCTGCGGGAATGTCAAAATTGCCAAGAGGCGGGGAGGTGTGGCAACTCATCTTCTTGTGCTGGCAAGCAGTGCAGCTGCGTGCCCAGGTTTGACAGTCCCATTTGGTATTCTGCCAAATAAAACATTCTGACATGAGATGTGTGCTGACTCGAACAATTGGGTGGGCTAGGTTATGCAGGGCATCGAAAACCTGTTGGCACAGCCCAGGTGGGAGCAAAGGGCATAGGGCGCTGGTCAAAGAATCACACCACACCTCGTCGGAAATGCCAGGAAATTTAGCCTTTGTGAAAACAAGTGATGTTTGTGGGTCTCATATTAGAGCCTGAGAATCTTTGTCCGAAGCTTGGAGGAAGGCCAGATCAGAAAGATCAATGATGCGGGAAACAGCACTGATCCACAAGAAGAAATCCACAGTGACGTTATCTGCACACTTGATGTAACGGACAACCGTTGTGAATTGAGAAACCAGGTCAAAGTGGTGGTAACATAACATCGAGGGGGTGGGTCCTCAGGTGGGTTGCAGAACACTTCTGGCAGTGGTTTGTGATCAGTGAAGACAATAAACGAACGTCCCTCGATGTCAGGGAGAAATGTTTGATTGCCTCGTAAACAGCAAGGAGCTCTCTATAGAATGCAGAATATTTTCTCTGAGCCATAGACAGTCTCTTGGAGAAGAAATGAAGGGGAGAAACCATGTCGCCCTTGCATAGTTGCAACACTGCCCCCACCGCGATGTCATTGGCCCAGGGGTCGGGGTGGGTGAGTGTCACAGTGTGAGCTAAACAAGTCTTCAGAGCCTTGAAGGCCTCTATCATCATAGCAGTCCAAGAGATGGGTTTGATACCGGAAGTTTGATTGCCTGATAGGTGGCTGAACAGTGGCAGCAGAAGGCAGATAGCAATGATAGTACTCAATGGTGCCAAGGAAATGGCTTAGCTCTTTGTAAGTAGCCGGGGGCAGCAGAGACGTGATAGCCTGCACACGAGATTTGGGAGGCTGCATTCCATCAGCGGGGATGGTGTAACCTGGGAAGGAGTTTGTCGGCTGGTGAAACTGAAACTTGTCTTTGTTGACCTCAACACCATTGGAGTTCAAGGTCTGGAGGACTGTAGACAGATGATTATCATGTTCCTCCGCTGAGCTGCTGAAAACTCGAACTCTCGCAAGATAGAGTCAATGAAATGTTGCCTCATTTACGCCGCATTCTTTAGGCCATACAGCATGAAGTGGTATTGGAATAAACCAAGCGGCATGATAATAGTCATCTTAGGAATGTCTTCCGGCACCACAGGAATCTGGTGGTAGGAGCGTTTACAGTGAATAACACTGAAAATTGTGGTGCCAGATAACATATTAGTGAAGTCATTGATGTTCAGCACTGGTTAATTGTCCATGACGGTAAGAGCATTTAAGCATCTGTAATCACTGCACATTCGAAAAGATCTATCATGTTTGGAGACGAGGTGGATTTGTGAAGACCAGTTGCTGTGTGAAGGTTGCAGAATACCTGCCGCCAAAAGTTCATTAACGTGCTGCCGTGTTGCGCGCAACTCGATAGGGTTGAGGCACCAGACCTTATGCCTAATAGGAGGGCCGGCAGTGGTAACTATCTTGTGTGTCGTTCCATCAGTGGCGAAAGAAACTGAGAACTGCACATGATATTGGTTAACGTCCTGGCACTGAGCCCTCAGATGAGTAGGGCACGATGAGGCGTAGCCGTTAGCACAAGTGGGGAAAGGTAGCACGAAAGTCACATGCCTCTTATGGGAGGGGGTGGGGGCGTGCGCAGTCCGAGCAAAGGGGAATGGGCGGCGACTGTTTGCTGTTAACCTTGCATTGGACAACCGGTGCTGGCGAGAGAATTGCTGGCATCGCACGTGGGGCCACAATGGCCGCTGAGTCATCTGGCCGGTGAGTGAGAGAGGGGGAATGTTTATCAACACATGCGGTAGCTGTCCGAAAGGTGGGCATGGTCGCAACACACACGTGACTGTTATTAGCAGCACTGTTTCAAACACACGGCACTGGATGAAACGAGCGCGATGGAGGGGTTGGAACGTCACACGCAAGTAAAGTTTGTGGTCTAACCTGGTGAGAGTTCGAGCTAGGCTCGCCCAAGCAATATTGTTTAGGTGGCGTCGCCAGGGACTGCAGTTGCAGAAGCGAGGTACGCCCCGTGACGAGCTTGCTGTAAGTGGACGTGATGCATTGTTTCAGCATCTCGTTGTCCTGGCCGAGTTGCATCGCCGAGTCATATTCTGACAGTAGGTCAGTAATGCAGGTTCAAATGTTTTCCGCAAGGGTGGAGCACTCCTGTATGATATCGTATGTTGTGGTGGAAACAGAGTGTTGGACATAGGTGCAGGTGCACAGTATGTGAGTGTTTGTAGGATGGTGCAGCAGTGAACCCTGTATGACATTTGGAGATAGTTCATAATGAGACAAAAAATCCATACTGAGGATCGGTTCATCAACGTCAGCAATGTAGAACGTCCACAGAAAACATAGAGAAGGAGATGGGGTCACCGTAACCTTTACTAAGCGTGAGGTAGGTTAACATCGACGCGTTGTCAGCTCGTAGAAGTGACTTCATCTGTGAAGAAGCGGCTGGAGCCATCAAAGTAGGTATGATCGACACATCAGCACCAGTGTCGACCATAAAAGCTAGATCTGATGCAGTGTCAGTCACACAGAGATGACCACTTGACTGGGTGGATGAGTGAATGGAGTGTAATGTAAGAGTACGCCTGTTAGGTTCCCTGCAGGACTCGGCGTCTCTTAGCTCCTGTGGTCGGCGTTTGAGTGTCGGCATGGCAACCTGCACTTCTTGGCGTCATCGCAGAACACTTTGTGGTACCAGCAGAAAAGGTGAGGTGGGAGCTGATGGACTCAAACAAATGTGGTAACAGATGGATCTGTAGATCATTAGGTAGTTTGGCAGACCACACAGCCCATAGCATGGCATCAGGCATGGTACGCTTGTTCATGAGCAATTGAAGGCGGCGCCAAAGTTGTGAGGAGGTGCATTCCCCCAAGTGCTCCTCGTAGAGAATCTTGATTATTAACTCTTGTGGTGAGCAGGCAAGTCGTTCCATTATAGTCTTCTTTGCAAACTCGTATTTTGGTGCAGGTGGCGGCGAAAGGAGCAGGTCACAAATCAAATCTGAGTGGTCGTGTAGGTGTGTGATGAGGCAGAGAAACTTTGAGTTGTCATCAGACACATGATGTAACTCGAAAAGATGCTTGACAAGTGTGAACCATAATGCTGGGTTGTCCTCATATAAGGGCGGTAGCTTTGGGAGACGTCCAGGAGGGGGTGATGACGGCAGCTTTGGTGTCTCCTGGGGTAGCAGCTGAACTGAGGTTAAGTCAGAGGCCGGCGCAGTGGGCCCGGTTTCAAACCAGGCGAGCGAATCCGTAGTAGCAGCAGCCGGCATAGTTGACTGTGTGTCACAAAAACACGGTGCGGCAGGTACAGACTACTGTGGAAACAGGCAGATGGACAGCACATGAGGGGGCCTGGAAACTGGACCGTGAGTGACGAGTGCTGGATGGAAACGACCCGCTTCCAGATCAGGGCGAGAGACCAGCACGGTAGACACAGGCTGTTCTGTGGGAGTGGCAGGCAGTTGAAGTTGAGCGACCGGAAACCGGGACCGCCGCAAGTGAAGGGGGGGGGGGGCAGTGTGGGTGTGTGTGTGTGTGTGGGGGGGGGGGGGGGAGGGGAGTGCTACCCGCATGGAAACTATCTGATGCATAACATGCCTGTAGAGCATGTGGCGGGCCACTGAGGTGAGGTAAGAGGTCCATGTTATGCGAAACACTGAATTGCGCATGTAAATTAGACACTACTGGAACACCATGTGCATGGAACAGATCCAGCATGGTTTGTAGTAATGGCAATGTTGCACACGGACCAACAGTAACTGATGTAGCATGCTGGTGGGTGGCTAAACACGTGTTCGAATGGAGATCACTTTGTTCTAGAAACAATTGTTTTGAAGAAAAACAATTTGAAATATTGTTCAGTTCACGTTTTAGTATCAGATGGGCATAATCCGGTGCACGCAGCCTGAGTCCATTGTTCGCTCCAACTGTGTAGTTGTCGACTGTTGTAAACTAATGAGGTTAGCACACAGTGTTGAATGAGAACATGAATCACTGTGCATAAATGATGAATACGGCGTTGACAAAGAAACGATGAAACTCAGTGAGCAGAGTTGTGCTTCCACATCTTGGTTAAATATTTACTGTGTTTTAGAAAGCACAGAGACATTAGGCTACTGGCCTACCTTTTGCTTCCATTCCTTTGATATATGTTTATTTGATTTGTTTATGTTTTTAATAATGTGTGTTAGAGCATGTTTATGATCCAGCTGTAGGAATATTTATTTAGTTTCAAGTTATTTACATGTAAATCCAGTTTTTTATATGTATTTCAATATGTCTGTGTGTGTGTGTGTGTGTGTGTGTGTGTTGGCTTGAAGACATTGGCGGGAGTGCTCTAGCAAATCACAGCGCTCGTTAATGGGGAGACTGGATGGAAGTGCTGGACAGGGGAGTGCTGGACAGGAAGCAGTGATGGGCGGTTGCGGGAAAGGCTTGGAGAGTGGAGCAGTTTGCACGTAGTCATGGGAGATAGAAATATTTCGTAGTGCCGACTTGTGCACTCGTGAGACTTCCATGGCTTCTGCAGTGAAGACATAGTATGCGTTTAGAAGTGAATATCTCATGAGCTATGTTGTTGCTCATAACTAGTTACATGAAGTAGGAATCTATTGTTCCCCTCTTATTTAACTTATATTTTATTTAATTGCTGGACCATTGACACTAATAAGTGTTTTACAGTAACAAAGTGCATTCTTAAAGGTACTTCTACTATTGTGCTGATCATTTAAAGCTGTTAAAAATAGTACCTGCAGATTTTATTTAATTGCACTCTTTCATTTATAAATATCTGTGTTACATTCAAACTTCACAATTGCCAAGTGATAGGAACCTTCAACCATTTGATTCATGTGTATATTCATATCGTATATTGTGGACTCAGCAGTATTTGGCTTATAATGTGGCAACTACATATCCCAGCACCTAGACAACAAAACCAGCCAAAACATTTAATATTTCATCCCTGAGTCTGATGGTAAATAGTTGAGGGCCATCACACCACATTATTTTAATTTTTGAAAGCCTGCAATTGGGGGCTCGTCCGGGATTTGTGTCCTGCAGAGTGGTAATTCCTTTGCTCTCTGTTATTCAGTATACTATGTGAAGTGTAAAAACCTTTGCAAAACCAGTAGAGATCTGTAGAATAAACCTCTCACAAAACACAGTGTGAGATCTGCTCTTCCGCAAATAGGTTTCTGGAAATAGTGAAATAGAGGTCCTAATTTATCACATTAAGGCAATTTGCATGGGGGATCAGAGTCTAAATAAGTCAAGTGCGGGTAACAGTAGCGGTTAGCATGTTTAACGGACAGTGGTATTGGAGACGGTTGGAACATGCGGTAAATGGTGGCAGCTACATTTACATCAGGCGACGTCTCCAGTGGCAAATGCATTTTAACAGCAGTACAACAGCAGCTTCTTAAAGTACTCCAGGGCAGTCTTCAGTGTCAACTTCCACTACAACTGATGGCATCACCATGGCAAAGTCAACCATCTCAGATCAGGTAAGTGCCTGCACAAATAGTGAGATAGTGTTTAACTCTGAAGTTCAAGCTCCACTTACAGATCTCGCGAATATAAAACAGTCACCTAGTATGTGTTATTCTGAAAATGGAAGTGAGCCAGTTAATCTGAAATGAGAGCATGAAAGTGTAAAAAGTAGAAACTCAGGCAAGGGGAATGAATGTGGGGAAGATATGATGTCTCAGCTCACAGATTGGTAAATAATATGAATACAATGGCAAACAATATCAGTACAATTCAAACAGATATGGGCACATTGCAAACAGTTACAAATACAATTCAGACTGATATGGGTGCAATGTGAACTGATATAGGTTCCCCTGTGAAAGAGGAAGTTGAAAAAATTACGGGTAGCCTTGAAAAAGCAATTGATGATAAATTAAAATGTGTCCAAGTGAATATGGGGAAAATTACAGATGAAGTTGTAATAGTAAAATCTAAAATCAAATCAGTTGAATAGATCTTGGGGAAAAATGTGTAAGATACAGATAGAACTTGGGGACAAGGTAAGCAATTGTATAAAAGTGCAAGATGCTCATAAAAGTGATGTAAATTTGGCAATTAGTGACATCACCAATCATGTAGGTGAGGGGGAGAAAGAAGTGGGAAAAATTAAAGATAAAATAGAGTCCAGTATCACTAGTGCAAATGAATTTAAAAAACAAATGTAACAGATAAAAATTGATTTAAATTTGTTAGCCTCCCAACAGGCCACACTGGTTATAAATATCCCTTGGGCAAATACCAGATCTGTGAAATGTTACACAGATGACAGAAGATATCACCCAGTAAATTTCTTGGCTGCATGTAGGAATGCTTTTGTTCACAGCATGTCAGATGAAGTGAAAATAAAATACATTAAATGGCATTTGTGGGTCTTGGGCAAATGTCAGATGTAATTCGTGCAAATCATACAAAGAGTTTGAAAAATTTTGGAGCGAGGCAAAACAGACGCAGATCCAAAATGAATTTTTAAATGGGCCGTGTTACAGGTATGGTAATGGGATGATGAGAAATTTTTGCAAGTGCAAACTTGGTAAGCTTATGCATGTGAAACATCCGTTGGGGGTTTTAATGGAAATCACAACATTAAAAAGGTGATTACTCAAAAATTTGCAGTGGGATCGTGTCCATAGTCCATGTGATCCCATGGATGAATTTATAGAATTTCTAGAAAAATTAGAGAGGGCTTTGAAGTTGAAACCTCAGAGCAAACCGGGTAGTAGTTATCAAAATGGGAATCCAAATAATCATCACTAAAATAATAATCGTGAGAGAAATCAAAGGAATTATCAGGGAGATAGTAGCTGGAATAAGCAGAATGGTTGGAGAATGAACGGGAGTGATAACTTCTGTGAACGGCACCCAACTAAAGGACGCAGCTTTGGCGGGGGAAATTTGCGCGAAGTGCAACAGCATAACAACCTGTTGGGAAACTGATGTTTGCCACATCTCAGGTCCAGGGATGGTGATCTGAACAGGTGATGAAAAGGACAGGAGATAATGGTATTGGTAGAAATGTTGATAGGTTTGGAGAAAGGCAACAAATATGTAATATGGAGTAGGTTAAAGAGGACGGCTATATAGGTAGCTCTTTCAATAAAAGCAGGCGCGAATGGCAGAAGCATAGATTTGTGAGATATTTAAGTAAAAGTAATGGGAATAAATTTTGCAGTGAATGATTTAAGTTATGAATGTGTAATGAATGAGTGCATGAATGGTGATGAATGGAAAGATTCAGTGGTTCAAAAATAAGTTAAAGAGGAGATGAAATTTGTGAAAGCAAATTGTGTGGAGAGTTCTGAAGAGGTATTAGCAAACAGTAGCAATTGCAGTAAGGAAGGTGTTGTAGTAGCAAGTATTTGTGAGTTGGCAAAAAGCGCTGATGTTAATGAAGGCAACTTAACTTTGGTCTTGCCAGCTGCAAGTGAGGGTGATTGTGTTTCAGCGGAAAGCACCAATGTTACTAAGGGAGGCTCAGCATTGGTCTCGCCAGTAGCTGAAGTTATAAAGGTATCAGCGGAGGTAGATGATTTCTGTTTAAAGGAAGAGAGTAATGGTAATTTATGTAATGGTGTAAAAGCTAATGATATTGATCCTTTGGAGGAAGGAATTTACATGTTTCTAGTCGTGAATGAAGGCAAAATGAAACTTATTGATGAATGGGAGGATCTAAAACATTTGTCAGAGTATGAATGTGAGAATGTATGTAAAATAGGTACGGGGGCTAATCTGGATGAAAAGTGTCTAGAAGTGGCAGTGTGTGCTGATTTTTGTCCGATCACAGTGGAATGTAGCAAGTCTGGAAGTCCCAAAATTGTACGACAAGATAGCAGCAATTTGTGCAATATAGCAGTAGAGGGTAAAGTTGTGTATGATTCACATAAAGTTAATTTGTTGACAAAAGAAATTAAGGTTTCTGATGTGAATTTATGTAGTGATTTAAATAGCATATCAGCAGATAAGGTTGCTGAGATGAATATTTATGGTGATGTTAGCTTAGGCATCAATGTATTATTTCAGGAAGATGAAGTGTTTGACAGTGAACTGATGCGTAATTTTGTTGAAGCTGCAAGTGTCAATATTTTGGAGGGGAAAAGCAGTAAAGTTGTGCCTGCTATGGGTAGCGAATTGGCAAAAGGTGTGAAAGAACTAACAGAAAATTTAGAGAGGGCTGAAGAAAATAATGTGGATGAGAACAGTTTGTGTAATGAAGTTCATATGAATTGGTATATGAAGGAGGAGTGTGATTTTAGTGTGACTGATTGGCGTAGGTACGGTAGAACATTACGGTCATTATTGCCACATATCTAGAAAATTTCTAGGGTTTTAGAAATGGGAAGGAATGAACTTGGGGCAAAGGAAATATTTAATGAATTATTTTGGGATGAACATGAGAGTGAGGGATGGATAGAACAGGATGTGTGTATGCTAGAATTGGAACAGAAGGGACGAGATGTAGAAAATGATTTATTAAGGGAGAAATATTTAGAATGAAAGAAAATGGTAAGTGTACAGCCAATTATTGAAATTAAAGTTGGCAAAGAAATGGTAGAGGCACTTAAGATTCAGGTAGTAATGTGTCAGCAGTGTCGGAAAGTTTTATGAACATTATCAAAAATAGGAAACTAGTAATCTTCCCAGTCACTAGCGTTCACATTAAAATGGCAGTTCGTGGTATGAGTAAGTCAATAAGATAACAAATACTTTTAGAATTTAAATGTGGAGAAAATAAATTTGAGATAGAATTTTTATAGTGAGTAGTCTAGTAAAGGAGGTAATTTTAGGAACTGACTTCCTGTGCAAATACAATACTTCACTTAATTGTGTGTGGAAATGCCTACAGTTTTAATTTCAGATTGAAAAAAGGCAAGTAAAATTTAAAAGACTTTTAACAGGTGAAAATCAGATTGCTCATACCATAGTTACTGAGGGTTGGAGTGAGGAAGTCGATATGCATAACATAATTAAGGAAGTGATTGATGCAGTCAAGAGTATAGAGAAAGGAGAGAAATGAAAAGCTGTTCTAATTTGTAATTAGTGGTAGTAATTTTGGAGTGATAATTTTATAGGTCTTACTTGGGAATTCATTAGTATTTTGTTAGTTTATTGTGGCACTCTACATGTGCATGAGGGGGAAGTTTAGGCACTGAGGGTGCATGGAGGTCAATGACCTCGTGGATTTAAGTAAAATAAGTATTGATTCATGCTTTGTATAAGAGTGTGGCCAAGAATTTACTGGACAATTTGAAGGGTATTAAAATTGTAATTGTATGTGCATGCATTTTTGGTGCATGGAGGTAGAAAGGATTTATTAAAGTCAATCAAATAGCACTTGTGGAAATTTGAGCTTACCTCAAGCAGAGGTAGGTGTAGACAGGACACAACAAACTTTCAATAGGAAATTGAAAAAGAATGTAGGAAAGTCATCGAAAAGGAAGAAAGTTTTGTTGTTAGGCAGTTCTCATGCCAGAGGTGTAGGCCAACTTCTGCAGGAGGAATTAGGACCAGAATACCAGGTCACAAATTTTTTCAAACCAAGTGCTAGTCTGGATCAGGTGACAGAGGATTTAGGTTCACTCTGTAAAGGATTTACCAGGGAAGACACCGTGGTTATTGTGGGAGGGCCAGGGAACAGCATTGACAGAGATCCTGGGTACAGTATAGAGTGTGACCTGGTAAAGATTGCGTCGGCATTGAGACACACCAATGTTGAATTTGTATCTGTCCTGAGACGCCATGACCGGCCTCATTTGGACTCTTCTGTTGGGAGAGTTAATTTGGAGTTGGAACGGCTGCTTGTGTCGGGTGCGGGGGCTCATATTGGTGTGGTTCCTGTTGATTATCTCAGTAGGTGGGACTATACCAGGCATGGCCTACATCTCAACAGGAAAGGGAAGGGGAAACTGGCTGGGGTAATAGCAGGAAATTTAAGGGGGGGAGGCACTGCCATGAATGGTAAAATACCAGTGGTTACAGGTGTTGGAGCAGCACCTTTTTTAGGATCGGTAAGACAGAAAGATGTCAAGTTCTACGAGAGGTCAGGATTGAAACAAATCTTCAGTTTAGGAAAGAAATTCAACAGCACAATTCTAGCACATTGGATCACCAATCACAGCTATCAAATATAAATTTTCACCAATCACCAGAAATTTTATCTCCACCAAGTTGTATCTCAGTCCTAGGTAATTGCATTGATGAACTAAAGTCACCCAACCCAATTGACATAATCTGCCTCTCTGAACACCATGTGACCACTGGTATAGGAACTAGGGCTAAGCATAATGAGAAACACAGACAGGAGAGTACTGCAAATGTTAGAATAAGGAAAGGTTCTCATAAAAGTATAATTAAAAATAATGTAAGTATATTTCATCAAAATATTGGGAGTTTAAAGAATAAAGTAGATGAGCTTCTGGTTTGTTTGGAAGATTTAGAAGCTGAGAATGAAATAGATATACTATGCCTGTCTGAGCATCACATTGTTACTGATATGGATAAGGTAAATGTAAGTGGTTATAAGCTCTCTGCACATGTAATGAGAGAAAATATGGAGAAAGGAGGAGTTGCCATATATGTCAAAAGTTATCATTGTGCAAAAAGTATAGAAACAAAAAAGTTTTGTGTAGAGGAACATATAGAAGCATGTGCCTGTGAGCTTAAATTAAATAAAGGCACATTTATAATTGTAACTGTATATAGGTCCCCATCAGGAAATTTTCATCTATTTCTGAAAAATTTGGACTCCTTGTTGTGCTATCTGTCAGACAGGGGGAAGCAAATTATTATTTGTGGGGACTTCAATGTAGATTCTCTGAAAGAGGGTAATAGGAAAAATGACCTTGAAGTATTACTTGGTTCTTTCAATTTGACACCCGTTATTGATTTTCCTACTCGGGTGGTAAAGGATAGCAGCTCACTGATAGATAACTTCTTTATAGACCAAGATAAGTTTAACCAGATAAATGCTCAGCCTGTTGAGAATGGTCTTTCTGATCATGGTGCACAGCTAGTTACACTATATGACATAGCTCCATTCAGCAATACTAAACAGTCCTCCAAAGTAGTACGTTCAGTCAACAATTTAACAATTGCAAATTTCAGGGAAAGCCTACAGCAGTTAGACTGGGATGAGGTGTACCGTGAACCTGATGCCAATTTAAAATATAATTTATTTCATGACATTTTTGTAAATGCATTTGAAAACTGCTTCCCCAAGAAAATAGTTAAATATACTCGTAAGAAACCTTGTAACAAACCATGGCTTACTAAGGGTATAAAAATATCATGTAACCGGAAAAGGGAACTGTATCTGACAGCAAGAAAGAGTAGTGACCCAGAAACTATCAAAAATTATAAAAACTACTGTGTTATACTAAGAAAAGTTATTAAAAAATCCAGGAGTACATGTATCATGTCTGATATCAGCAACTCTGATAATAAAATTAAAACAATTTGGAATATTATTAAAAGAGAAACAGGTCAACCAAGAGCAGAGGAAGACAGTATTACCAACAAATTGAATGAAAACTTTACGAACAAAAAGTCAGACGTTGAAAATATTTTTAATAATCATTTTCTAAATGTTGTGGATATAGTAGGATCCAGGTGTTCATTAGAAGATGCTAGGCTGTTAATGGAAGAGGCCATACCTATGCAATTTAATACAATTGAAATCTCACCCACTTCTCCCTCTGAAATTAGGAAAATAATAAACTTGCTTAAAAGCAAAAACTCACATGGAATTGATGGCATTTCCAGCAAAATACTAAAAGCTTGTTCTCAACAGATAAGTAAGATTCTGAGCCACCTGTGTAATAGCTCTCTGGAACAGGGCATTTTCCCTGATAGACTGAAATATACTATTGTTATACCTTTGCATAAAAAGGGGGATAGATCTGATGTCAACAATTACCGTCCAATCTCCCTTCTAACAGCTTTATCCAAAATTTTTGAGAAAGTAATGTATTCAAGAGTAGCTTCACATATCTGTAAAAATGAAGTACTAACAAAATGTCAGTTTGGTTTCCAGAAAGGTTTTTCAACAGAAAATGCCATATATGCTTTCACCAGTCAAATTTTGAATGATCTGAATAACCGAACACCACCCATTTGGATTTTTTGTGATCTCTCAAAGGCTTTTGATTGTGTAAATCATGAAATTCTGCTAGACAAGCTCAAGTATTGTGGCATGAGTGGGACAGTGCACAAATGGTTTAATTCGTACCTAACTGGAAGAGTGCAGAAAGTTGAAATAAGTAGTTCTCGTAACATGCAAAGATCAGCACATTCTTCAAACTGGGGAACTATCAAGAATGGGGTTCCACAAGGGTCAGTCTTGGGTCCTTTGTTGTTCTTATTATATATTAATGACTTGCCATTCTATATTCATGAAGAGGCAAAGTTAGTTCTCTTCGCTGATGATACAAGTATAGTAATCACACCTGAGAAACAAGAATTAACTGATGAAATTGTCAATACTGTCTTTCAGAAAATTACTAAGTGGTTCCTTGTAAACGGACTCTCACTGAATTTTGATAAGACACAGTACATACAGTTCCGTACAGTGAATGGTATGACGCCATTAATAAATATAGACCTTAATCAGAAGCATATAGCTAAGGTAGAATATTCCAAATTTTTAGGTATGTCCATTGATGAGAGATTAAATTGGAAGAAACACATTGATGATCTGCTGAAACGTTTGAGTTCAGCTACTTATGCAATAAGGGTCATTGCAAATTTTGGTGATAAACATCTTAGTAAATTAGCTTACTACGCCTATTTTCACTCATTGCTTTCATATGGCATCATATTTTGGGGTAATTCATCACTGAGGAATGAAGTATTTATTGCACAAAAGCGTGTAATCAGAATAATAGCTGGAGTCCACCCAAGATCATCCTGCAGACATTTATTTAAGGATCTAGGGATATTCACAGTAGCTTCTCAGTATATATACTCTCTTATGAAATTTGTTATTAACAACCAAACCCAATTCAAAAGTAATAGCAGTGTGCATAACTACAATACTAGGAGAAAGGACGACCTTCACTATTCAAGATTAAATCTAACTTTGGCACAGAAAGGGGTGAATTATACTGGCACTAAAGTCTTTGGTCACTTACCAAATAGTATCAAAAGTCTGACAGATAACCAACAAGTATTTAAGAAGAAATTAAAAGAATTTCTGAATGACAACTCCTTCTACTCCATAGAGGAATTTTTAGATATAAATTAAGAAAAAAAAGAAAAAAAACAAAAATATTAAAAAAAAAAAAACAAAAAAAATAAAAATAAAAAATAAAGAAAAACAAAAAAACACAAAAAAATAAAGTTGTTATGTTAACTTAAGTATGTTGTTAAATTAACCTAATTATGTCATGTATTGGAAAATTCGACTCGTTCCACATCATTACGAAATATCGTATTCATGATCCATGGAACTAGTATTAATCTAATCTAATCTAATCTAATATGTGATTCAGTGATTTGCCTGGTAACTTTGTTCCTAAAGTATCATTGTTTACTGGAGGGAATCTTTAGCAAGGATCCTGGCTGGGTTTGGGAAATGATTTGTCGTCGGGTTTCTACTTTTTGTTTTTGTTGCAGACAAATTTGTCATGATAAACAGGAGAGCTCAGAATTCAGAGGCAGACATGATTTCTGTGAGGCACATGGTCAAAAGACTGATGTGAGTTGATCAATACTTCATGCCAAAATCCATGTGAGCGTGTGTAGTGCGATGGAAAAATTAATGCAAGAAGCGCCTTAGCACTGAGTGAGTGGCACAAGAAGCGCTTAAAAAAATCACACATAAGGGAAAGTGCAGTTAAAAAATTTTATTTCTTGTCCAAAAATTGTTTATGCATAACTGAAATGCAGGCATTTATTTAATAGGCATTTATTTAATATGCTGTTTTGTTCATAGTTTGTTAAGTTTATTTCAAAATTGACGCTGCTCCCACACCATTACAAAAATTTTGTTAACACTATTGGCCTGGCACTTTAATCATTTAATTCTGTTCTTTGTAATCTGTTTTATATGTACTTGTATGAACTGAAGGGTGCTACTTCTGAACATTCTGGTAAGCCAGAATGTTAATAAGTGGAAGTGTGTGAGGTAATGGGCAAGTTGTGGCGCCATGAAAATATTCTAAGTTCGGAGTTGGGGTGGCCATACGGGGGCCTCTCAGTGGGCCACGACTCATCAGCAGCTGCATGGTGCCGAATGTTAGCCGTGGCAAGAGGGGTAGCCCAAGTAAGTGGTCCAGGCTGACCGCATGGCTGGTAATTCCATGTTGATGCTGTGATGAGGAATGTGCTTTGTGTTGATGAAGAAGATTTGTATGCCAGGAGTGCCAAAGATGGTGGACTTTGTGAAACCATAATAGCAGACATTTCACAGTTCATGTAGAAATTAATAATAGCCAGAGGAATCATGATACCTTAAAAAGAAACATGTACATTACCATTATTTGCACAATAATTCTGATGATGTAATCAGATTTTCAACAACTTTATTAGTTTAAAGTTCAGTATGTTGTTGCTGTTGTTGTTGTTGTTGTGGTCTTCAGTCCTGAGACTGGTTTGATGCAGCTCTCCATGCTACTCTATCCTGTGCAAGCTTCTTCATCTCCCAGTACCTACTGCAACCTACATCCTTCTGAATCTGCTTAGTGTATTCATCTCTTGGTCTCCCCCTATGATTTTTACCCTCCACGCTGCCCTCCAATACTAAATTGGTGATCCCTTGATGCTTCAGAACTTGTCCTACCAACTGATCCCTTCTTCTGGTCAAGTTGTGCCACAAACTTCTCTTCTCCCCAATCCTATTCAATACTTCCTCATTAGTTATGTGATCTACCCATCTAATCTTCAGCATTCTTCTGTAGCACCATATTTCAAAAGCTTCTATTCTCTTCTTGTCCAAACTATTTACCGTCCATGTTTCACTTCCATACATGGCTACACTCCATACAAATACTTTCAGAAATAACTTCCTGACACTTAAATCTATACTCGATGTTAACAAATTTCTCTTCTTCAGAAACGCTTTCCTTGCCATTGCCAGTCTACATTTTATATCCTCTCTACTTCGTCCATCATCAGTTATTTTGCTCCCCAAATAGCAAAACTCCTTTACTACTTTAAGTGTCTCATTTCCTAATCTAATACCCTCAGCATCACCCGACTTAACTCGGCTACATTCCATTATCCTCGTTTTGCTTTTGTTGATGTTCATCTTATATCCTCCCTTCAAGACACCATCCATTCCGTTCAACTGCTCTTCCAAGTCCTTTGCTGTCTCTGACAGAATTACAATGTCATCGGCGAACCTCAAAGTTTTTATTTCTCCTCCATGGATTTTAATACCTACTCCAAATTTTTCTTTTGTTTCCTTTACTGCTTGCTCAATATAGAGATTGAATAACATTGGGGAGAGGCTACAACCCTGTCAGTTCAGTCAGTTCAGTATATGACTGTAAATTATTCAAGTAACACCCAGCAACGAATTTCCAAAATCTAAATGGTTCATCCAATTTTGTTGATCAACATGTCTTTAGAAAGCTTTTAGTGTAAACCTAAATTGGTATGAATTACAGGCATGTAACGTGAATAGTACACGAGTTATTGGAAGTCAAAGTGGCCAATTACTATTAATTGCATCAGGCCATAAGTACTCCACAGTTACATGAAAAATGTTAGCAGCATGCTTATAAATATATTTATTCATCTATGTCTTTGTTTATATCTGATATATACTATTCATGAAGAAGTTTGTTAAATATTTACTGTGTTCTAGAAAGCACAGAGACATTAGGCTATTGGCCTACCTTTTGTTTCCATTCCTTTGCTATATATTTATTTGATTATTATTGTGTTGATCTCATGACAGACTTCTAGACTGAGCCACACTTAACTGATTTCAGCAAAGTGTACAGGTCTGAAGATGGTGTTGACGCAACGCTGAAACTAGTAGTGAAGTAAATAAAAAATCTTAAGTACAGCTGGAGGAATTTCATTTTTAATAAAAATTTCATTTATAAATATCTGCATTACATTCAAACTTCGCAATTGCTGAGTGATAGGAACCTTCGGCCATTTGATTCATGTGTATATTCATATTGTATGCTATAGACTCAGCAGTATTTGGCTTGTAATGCAGCAACTACGTATCCCACCTCTAGACAATGAAACCAGCTAAAAGTTTTAATATTGTCACAGAAGAAGCTGAGTAGCACAGTTGCTGTAGTTCGGTGGTTATGAGACGAGGCTGTTGCATGGAGGGTAGTGAGTTCAAAAATCACCTCAACCATAAAATTTTAATTTCTATATTCAGTTCGAGTACATTCTAGAAGTATCCACAAATGGCAAGAATCATTGTACTGGAATGTTCTGTAGCTGTTTATATACTGTATGTGTTCTGGCCAGAGGCAATTCACTCTGCGCACTTGTATGTGCAAGTGCTGAATAAACATTCATTAAGTGAAGTTAGATTTCGTCATTCATCTACTTCCACCTTCTTCTACGTGAAAATACTTCACCTCTGAGTCTGAGGGTACATAGTTGAGGGCCATCACACCACATCATTTTAATCTTTGAAAGCCCACAGTCTCCAACAATAAAGGCCATTCTGCTGAAGCTTTCTATACACCATTTACCTCAATACAACATGTCCAGGGGATGCTATAAGGTCGGATGCCAGTGCAGTGCAGTAATAAGGCGGTACTGTCATGCCCTTACAGCCAAAAAATGGTCCACTCTTTCTGATGTTACACATGGTCAGCCCTGTCCTGGTCTCCACGATACTGTTTTGGTCTCTATAAACTGTCACTTCATCCGAGAAACCACAGAATGACTCACATTAAGCCATTAGGCCATGTCAGTTTGCGACTCTCCTGCTTCCATTCTTCCCTCCACAACAGAGAGTCTGTAGGCATCTTCTCTTTGCCATACTGCACCATCGGTGACTCTGTACAGAGCAATTTTGGATGTCTGACCACCTTGAAAACACTACCCTGCTTGATAGGTGCCCTGACATCAGTGGTGGCATGGTTGTCCATGGATCAGAATGCCATCTTCTGTGCAGTACATGATCATAATGACATCTGTTGAGTGTTTGTATGATTATATTGTGAATTACACAGAGGATGGGGATAAGTGATGACCATTGATATCAATGCAGTTCTGAAATTTCTTATCATGGATTGAGTGCTATTCCTGATCATACTGGCACTTATCACAGCACATGCTCTGATAATTCTTTCACATATCTTCAGGTGTAGTTGGAATGTCTTTATAAAGAACGTCTTTTACAAATCGCCACAAGAAAAAATCTAGAGGCATCAAGTCTGCTGAATGAGCCTGCCATGACACATCTTCTCCGTGTCCAATCCAATGATTTGGGCATTGTCTCTGCAACTCATTTCTAGCCATCAGCAAAAAATGTGCTGGACACCTATCATGTTGATACCACATTCTGTTCCTTGCTCCTAATGGCATTTCTTCCAATAAACGACCTAATGTTTCTTGCACGAATGTGGTGTACTTCCTACCATTAAGATTTCCTTCAATGAAATAGCAGCCTATAATTCTGTCCTCCAGAGTCCCACGCCATACATTCACTGACCACAATGTTGGTGTGCAACTTGCCACAGCCAACATGAATTTTCAGTTGCTCAATAATCCATGTTATGGAAATTAACATTTCCATGGTTTGTGAAAAGTAGCCTCATCAGTAAATAAAATCAAATTAATAAATGTGTCATCTGTCTGCATCTCTAGTTGAGCCCATCAGCAGAATTCAAAGCAATGCATACAATCCGTAACAGTTAATTCTTGGTGGAGACTGATATATGGCCGTGCGGTTCTAGGCGCTGCAGTCTGGAACCGCAAGACAGCTACGGTCGTAGGTTCGAATCCTGCCTCAGGTATGGATGTGTGTGATGTCCTTAGGTTTAACTAGTTCTAAGTTCTAGGGGACTAATGACCTCAGAAGTTGAGTCCCATAGTGCTCAGCGCCATATGAACCATATATGAGACGGATATGGTAAGGATGATATTTATGGTGATGCAGAACACTACTCTGGCTCATGCCAGCTTCCTTTGCAGTTTGACGCGAACTAACATAAAGATCTTGAATCACAGTGGCAAGAGTACCAATTTCCATTTACTCGTTAAAAACTTTTCTTTGCCAGATATGTTTCTGATGCGTTAAAGATCCAATTGTTCTCAGTTTATCATACACATATTTAAATGTACAATGCGTAGGGTGATTATGTTGAGGATATCTTTCAGCGTATAAGTTTCTAGCTCTCACTGAATTTTATCGGCATTCTCTGTAAATGAGAAGCAAATCAGCTTGTTCTTCGGAGGAATACATCATTCAAATTTGGTTGACTCGATGATACTAGTCATACCATTCCTATTAGTGTTGACTGAGCAAGGTGACACAATGGTTAGCACACTGGACTCGCATTAGGGAGGACAACGGTTCAATCCCGCGTCCAGCCATCCTGATTTAGGTTTTCTGTGATTTCCCTAAATTGCTCCAGGCAAATGCCAGAATGGTTCCTTTGAAAGGGTATGGCCGACTTCCTTCCCTGTCCTTCCCTAATCCAATGAGACCAAAGACCTAGCTGTTTGGTTTCTTCCCCCAAACAACCCAACCCTATTAGTGTTGTATTGAGAAACTGTTGTATGGTGTTTACACGTTAATGGCACGTTAGATGGAGATATCGTATTCAGCGAATATTTAATATTTGCACAATATATGAGAGAGAATTGTAAGAGCATTTGCTTCGGTAAGTGCCAATGTGATAAGGAATACCACACAATCCATGATAAGAAGATTGCACCACTGCACTGTTAGTTTGAACACCTTCTGTAAAAGGACAGTCATTCCACCTTTGTGACCATTGACCTTCAAAGACCTTACTGTTACACATCATTGGATTCGTCTCAATAGCTGCTATCAGAAAACAAGCACCAAACTATAGCATCCCATTTAAAAAAAACAAAGTTGATATCCATATCTCTGATGCGACCCCAACTAGCAACAAAAAACCAACGTCATATTATGGCCCCCACTGTCTTATGCAACGTTTGTCCCACAAACTTTTCAGCTACTACCAAACTTTCGGAGTTATTCTATGGTGGCAATGGTTAGTGACTCACCCTGTATAATGAAGTACTATCTGAAAAAAGTAGCACAAATACCCATTTAGAAAATGATAAGATTTCAAATTGGAGCAAATGTTGTTAAATTTTGTACAGAAATGTAAAATCTAGCACTTTACGAATGCAGACAGGTTTTACCCTAAGATTATAATATCAATGGGCCATAAGTGGAATTGGTTCCTATCTTATAGATTAGATTGGATTAGATTTACTTTCATTCCAATTGATCAATAGTTTGTGTCAGATACATACCAAATCAGACTAACAGGGTAAACCATCAAAGCAAATGGAAACTTGACAAACAACAAGCTGGAAGTCGAAAACATTTTGAATAATGATTTTTTAAATGTTGTAGAGAAAATAGGATCTAAATGCTCATTATAAGAAGCAAGGCAGTTAACGAAAGAGGCCTTACCCACACAATTTGGTACAATTGAAATTCCACCCACCTCTCTTTCTGAAATTAGGAAGATAATAAACTCTCTCAAGAATAAAAGCTCACATGGAATTGATAGCATTTCCAGCAGGATAATAAAAGCTTGTTCCCAAGAGATAAGTTAGATGCTTAGCCACATATGTAATAACTCTCTGAAGCATGTTACTTTCCCAGATAGACTAAAAGTTGCCACTGTTAAACCACTGCATAAAAAAGGGGATATGTCTGATGTCAAAAACTACCGCCCAATCTCTCTTCTGACTGCCTTATCCAAAATTCTTGAAAAAGTAATGTATTGTACAGTAGCTTCACACCTTTGTAAAAATAAAGTCTTAACAAAATGTCAGTTTGGTTTCCAGAAAGGTTTTTCAACAGAAAAAGCTGTATATACTTTCACTAATGAAATATTAAATGCTCTGAGTAACTGGAAGTCACCCGTTGCGATTTTTTGTGATCTCTCAAAGGATTTTGAGTGTGTAAATCATGGAATACTTCTAGATAAGTTCAAGTACTGTGGTATGAATGGAACTGTTCTCAGATGGTTTAAATCACACTTAATTGGAAGAGTGCAGAAAGTTGAAATAAGCAGTTTACATAATATGCAAAAAAACTGGTGATTTCTCAAACTGCGGAACAATCAAGAATGGGGTGCCACAAGGTTCGGTCTTGGGTCCTCTGCTGTTCCTAATATACATTAATGACTTGTGCCAATATGAAAGTGTGGTGACGCTTCTCTCTCGTTAAAAAGGCAAAAAATGAACAGTTTTTCGTGTAGAGAATGTGAAAAGCGTGTGATGAAGGGTATTCTGTATAACAAATGCAACTACTGGTTACACGAAAAGTGTGCGAAAGTAAATCTAAAATTTGTCAGTGATGATTTTCCGTGGACATGTCACGGTTGTTTACATGACGAAACAGATGATCTTGTGAGTGCAGTTGATACAAAAAATGAAATTATAAAGTTACTACAAAGTGACATTGAGGCATTAAAAAACCAAACTTTTGATCATCAAGAAAGAAAACGATAGATAAATACAAGAAAAGAAGCCCTGTGAGTGTAAAAACCATCAAACAGAAAATCAAGAAGATCACAAAAATACGAATGAATGATTGGACTTTAAAAACAACAACATTTCAAGTGTCCCATTGATGTCTCGGTAAACTTAGTAAGCCAAAAACCGGAAGATAAATATAAATGGAAGGTGGTGACATACAGCAAAAGGAAAAACAAGGTGACAGATACGCAACAAAAGGAAAATGACTTTTTAATAATTGGCGATTCGCCGCTACAGAATATCTCTGTCCCCAATTGAAAGATCAACGTACGACCTGGAATCAGAATGCAACAACTCGGTAAGCATTTTAAAAATATGGTAAATGCAAGCCAAGCTACTACAGAACCAGATTCTGAAACCAGAGATAATTATAAATGGGTGTTTATACATGTTGGAACGAATTCGTTAAGGAGCAGCAGTGAGAAAGAAATGGCAAACGAAACAAAAAACATGATTCATTCTGCAAGAAATATGTATGCAGCATCTCAACTGATACTTAGTGGACTCATAAACAGAAGGTCGGTGAGTGAAAAATATATTGCCAAAATAAGCTGTGCTCTTAAAGAACAATGTGATCGTTTTGGGGCAGTTTTTATAGACTCAAACAAATTCCTATGTGAAAACTCACTAGTGAAGCATGATTTGCATTTAAATAGACTGGGGTCTGTAACATTCAGCCGAATATTTGTAAATGTCTGCAAAATCATTAGAAGCAAGGGAAACTAATAAGGCCTGAAGGGGGTGAAAAATCATACACTCTAGCTGGGAAAGAAAAAGATAAGCACCATACAAAAAAAGACAATGCTAAAGAATTTACCTCAGAAAATGGCTCACAACACGTAAACCAACAAAAGAAAAATTACATAAAAGTACTTCACCAAAATATTCAATACTTTGGTAACAAAAAATTAGAAGCAGAAGTACTCCTGAGCGAAGTAGGACCAGACATATCATGCATCAGTGAATATGGACTAACTGAAAGTAAAATACGTAATGTTCCAATAAAGGACTACAAACTAGCTAATTACTTCTGCAGATCTAAATATAAGGGTGGTGGCGTTTGTATATATATTAAAACAGGTACTCTCCTAAAGAATGTAAACATTGAAGCTGCTACATTGCCCATAGCTAGAGAAAAAGACTTTGAAGTTACTGGTATAATGACAGAGGATGTTAGAGTGTTTTGTGTGTACAGATCACTATGTGGCAATATTAGCATCTTTCTGAAAAAATTGGTAGCTTATTGAGTATGAATATGAAGAGAAACCTTATTATATGTGGAGACTTCAGCATTGACATGGGAAAAGACACAAAAATAAGACAGGATTTTGAAGAATTGTTAATACAGCATAACATGAAAGTAATAATAACTGCACCAATAAGAGCGACTTACAAAGTGAGACAGTTACTGACAACATAATTACTAATATGTGTAACTATAAGTCACATGTAGTTCAGACAGAAATATCTGATCATCATGGACAACTAATCAGCTTCTGCAGAAGTAATGACACAATATCAGAACCAAAACAAACAACCAAAGAAATTAAGATCATTAGTGAACAAAATATCTACATCTTTACAACAATGTTAAGTAAGGAAACCTGGAATGAAACTCTATAGGCCCAGAGTGTAAATGAAAAATATGATGCATTTATTTCAACAATTAAATACCATTTTAATGTAGCATTTCCCAAAGTAAGGAGACAAGAAAGGCAGAAAGATCAAATACAGTGGATTACCAGTGAAATACAACAACAACGAAGGAAGCTGCAGGATCTGAGAAGAATGGGCGAAGCTGAAAACTATAAAATGCTAAAAAGTTGTATAGAAAAACAATATGAGAAGCAAAAACAAGAACAATTGGCACCAGCATAACAAACTCAAAAAAACAAGGCAAAGGCAGCTTGGAATGTGATTAATACTGAAAGAAAGGAAAAAGATGGGCCAAACAAAGAAGAAAGTATTAGGCCAATTAAAACAGACAACACAGTGGTCACAGATGGTATGGAAATAGCGAACATACTGAAAAATAACTATATCAGTGTAGTAGAAAACTTAAAATTGGAAAAAAATAGTCAAAAACAGAGGAGTATTAAGGTACCAAAAAGATCATGCACCACTATGTTCTTAAGACCAGTCATGGAAGATGAACTGCAGAAAACTATACAGAAACTGAAGTACAAGAAATCAGCTGGTGATGATAAAATATCAAATCATGTAATAAAGCTGGTAAGTGAGCAGATAATAACACCACTGCTGAACACAGCAAACTGTTCTTTCAGAGATGGAATTTTTCCAGAAAAACTGAAGGTAAAGAAGGTGGTGACAGCGTACAAGAAAGGTGATAAGGACGACCCCAACAACTACAGACCAGTTTCACTTATACCAGGTTTCTCAAAAATCCTAGAAATGCATATGTATACCAGATTAGTTAATTATTTGAACAAACATAACATTCTCATACCCTCACAACATGGTTTCAGAAAGGGTAAATCTACAGAATCAGCAATTGCCAGTCTAACAGAATACATTTTACAATCCTTCGATGAAAAAAAAGGTTGTCTCTGCAATGTTTCTGGATCTTTCAAAAGCATTTGACCCCACTGACCATGAAATGCTGATACAAAAATTAGGCAACTATGGCATTCGAGGGCAAACAGGTGAATGGATAAAATCATACTTGTGCAACTGCAAGCAGTATGTATCATTAAGAAACTCATACCAATCAGAAACCAAACCCATCCAATATAGAGTGTCTCAGGGTTTGGTAATGGGGCCATTGTTATTCAGGTGTCAGAGAGAAAAGCTAGAATCATGTTGTTTGCTGATGATACTAGTTTAATAGTTAGTGATATGAAGTAGTCATTGCACAGTACTGTGGACCATGTCCTACAAGATATACAAAAATGGTTTAGTGCTAACAAGCTAATACTGAATGCAAAAAAAAAAACTAATTATGTGCAATATGGAAAAATAAATGAACATGACGACCTAAACCCCACCATGGAGGGCAAACAACTTGAAAGAATACAGTGTGCAAAATTCCTGTGTATGCACATTGATGAGAAGATTAACTGGAAGGACCATGTGGTGAGCTTAGCACTAAAACTAAATTCAGCATGTTTTGTACTTAGAATAATTTCAAGAGTTTGTAGTAGTTACTGTACCAGATTAGTATATTTTGGCTATTTTCAGTCCATTGCATCCTATGGGATAGTATTCTGGGGAAAAACAAATTGTTGTCTAAATGAGATTTTCAAATTACAAAAGCATGCTATTTGGATAATGACCCACAGCCCACCTCAAACACATTGTAGGCCCCTTTTTAAAGCATTGAAAATTTTAACAATTCCATCATTATACATTCTGAAATGTCTGTTGGTGATCAAAAGAAATCAGGACAAAATAAAAACCAATACAGACTTCCATAATTACGATACACGGCAATTTAAAGATCTCCACATACAAGCTGTAACAAGGACCCGAAGTCAGAAACATGTATGCAATCAAGGCATCAAACTTTTTAATGCACTACCAACACATATCAAAGAGCTGGAAAATGAGGATAAATTTAAAACTGTTACAAAGAACCACATGCTTGACAGATGTTATTACAGCGTAAGTGAATATCTCTGAGCAACTGTATAACAATATATGTTTCAGTTAATGTGACAAATGAAATTACATCAGTGGATAAGAAATTATGTTATAAAAACACTTATTAGTTATATATTGTATTAAACATAAGATAGATTAATATGAATTCAGCACAGATAAAAATTTTGTAAAGATATTATATAGTTGTTAAAATGTACCCTGACAAATCCTATATCACAAATGTGATCATTGGGATGATAATAAATAAATAAATAAATAAATGATATAGGTGTTGAGGAGGAAGAAAAGAAAATATTGTATGCTGATGACATAACAATACCAAATAGTGACCAAAATATGGAACAGCTTGAAAGAAGAGCATGATATCTGCAAACGTCACAGCTCAATGGCAGTTGGAAAATGAACTGGTTATAAATCTAAAAAAGTCTATGTATGCAATGTTTAAAAATAAGGAGAAGGCTATAGACATGTATTTAGAGGTTGATGGGACAAGGCTGGAAGAAGCAGAATCTGCTAGACTCTTAGATATTCTTGTGAATAATGAACTGAAATGGAAAAAAAAAACATATTAATAATGTCTGTAAGAAACTGAGCTCTGTCATATTCTTAATGATGCAGCTATCACAGTATTCAGACAAGAACCTTCTGTGTACAGTGTATCATGGATTTTTCAAACAATACTTACAGTGTGGAGTGACTGTGTGGGGAAACTCTGTTTCAAGTAGTTAGGTATTTTAACTTTTTCATAATTGTATATAGACAAAACAATAATGTACATCACAAAAGGTAGTGAGGACTGGATTACAAATGCTATTGTACACACCCACAATAAAGAAGGAAGAATGGAGTACAGAGCATACCCCATTGACTGGCAATGCTAGAAAAAGGACCCCAGTACTCTGGTATCAGACTACTAAGAAGTCTGCCTAAAAACCTGCAAGATAGTGTACTTGACAATGACTTTCCAAAGAAACTTAAAGACTATCTCATTGAAAAAGAGTTTACAGTGTTGCAGAATACTTATGGCATTAAATTTGTATATATTGTTATTCATTATCAATTATGTAAAATTTAAGCTAAAGGGGTAGAAAAATAAGTGATGATGAATGTTACTACTTTGACATGTCCTATATTACATGCACATTTACTGTACACAATGTAATCTTACAGGATCAAATAAAATTCAATTCAATTCAATTCTATATTCACGAAGATGCAAAGCTGGTACTTTTTGCCGATGATACAAGTATAGCTACCACACCCAAAAGACAAGAATTAACAGATGAAATTGTAAACAAGTGGTTCTCTGCGAATGTGCCCTCATTAAACTTTGACAAAACACAGTATATACAATTCCACACAGTAAATGGAATGACACCATTAATAAATGTAGATTTCGATCATAAATCAGTAGTTAAGGTAGAATATTCAAAATTTCTAGGTGTATGCATTGATGAGGGGTTGAACTGGAAAAAACACACTGAAGATCTGCTGAAACGTTTGAGTTCAGCTACTTATGCTATTAGGGTCATTGCAAACTTTGCCGATATACATCTAAGTAAATTAGCTTACCACACCTATTTTCATTCTCTGCTTTCATATGGCGTCATATTCTGGGGTAACTCATCACTGAGTGTAAAAGAGTGTTCATTGCACAAAAGTGTGTAATCAGAATAATTGCTGGAGCTCTTCAAAGATAATCCTGCAGACACTTATTTAAAGAGCTAGGGATCTTCACTGTAGCCTCACAATATATATGCTGTGTATGTGCGGATGGATATGTGTGTGTGTGTGTGTGTGTGTGTGTGTGTGTGTGTGTGTGTGCGTGAGTGTATACTTGTCCTTTTTTCCCCCTAAGGTAAGTCTTTCCGCTCCCGGGATTGGAATGACTCCTTACCCTCTTCCTTAAAACCCACATCCTTTCGTCTTTCCCTCTCCTTCCCTCTTTCCTGATGAAGCAACCGTTTGTTGCAAAAGCTTGAATTTTGTGTGTCTGTTTGTGTTTGTTTGTGTGTCTATCGACCTGCCAGCACTTTCGTTTGGTAAGTCACATCATCTTTATGGGAAACATTCCACGTGGGAAAAATATATCTAAAAACAAAGGTGATGTGACTTACCAAACGAAAGCGCTGGCAGGTCGATAGACACACAAACAAACACAAACATACACACAAAATTCAAGCTTTCGCAACCAACGGTTGCTTCGTCAGGAAAGAGGGACAGAGAGGGAAAGATGAAAGGATGTGGGTTTTAAGGGACAGGGTAAGGAGTCATTCCAATCCCGGGAGCGGAAAGACTTACCTTAGGGGGAAAAAGGACAGGTATACACTCGCACACACACCCATATCCAACAGCACATACACAGACACAAGCAGACATTTTTCGTCGGGAGTATGTGGCTGAGGGACTGCGTCAGCTTGCAGACAACACAACACAAAGTTTGCCAAGGTAATCCCATTCCTGATGTCCAGGCGGAGCTTCAAGGAATCCTCAGAACCTTAGGCCCCCTACAAAACCCTTCACCTGACTCCATCAACCTCCTGACCCCACCGACACCCCGCACCCCTAGCTTCTACCTTCTTCCTAAAATTCACAAACCCAATAATCCCAGCCGCCCCATTGTAGCTGGTTACCAAGCCCCCACAGAACGTATCTCTGCCTACGTAGATCAACACCTTCAACCCATTACATGCAGTCTCCCATCCTTCATCAAAGACACCAACCACTTTCTCGAACGCCTGGAATCCTTACCCAATCTATTACCCCGGAAACCATCCTTGTAGCCATTGATGCCACTTCCTTATACACAAATATTCCGCACGTCCGGGGCCTCGCTGCGATGGAGCACTTCCTTTCATGCCGATCACCTGCCACCCTACCTAAAACCTCTTTCCTCATTGCCTTAGCCAGCTTCATCCTGACCCACAACTTCTTCACTTTTGAAGGCCAGACATACCAACAATTAAAGGGAACAGCCATGGGTACCAGGATGGCCCCCTCGTATGCCAACCTATTTATGGGTTGCTTATAGGATGTCTTCTTGGTTACCCAGGCCTGCCAACCCAAAGTTAGGTACAGATTTATTGATGACATCTTCATGACCTGGACTCACAGTGAAGAAGAACTCCAGAATTTCCTCTCCAACCTCAACTCCTTTGGTTCCATCAGATTCACCTGGTCCTACTCCAAATCCCATGCCACTTTCCTTGACGTTGACCTACACCTGTCCAATGGCCAGCTTCACACGTCCGTCCACATCAAACCCACCAACAAGCAACAGTACCTCCATTACGACAGCTGCCACCCATTCCACATCAAACGGTCCCTTCCCTACAGCATAGGTCTTCGTGGCAAACGAATCTGCTCCAGTCCGGAATCCCTGAAGCATTACACCAACAACCTGACAACAGCTTTCGCATCCCGCAACTACCTTCCCGACCTGGTACAGAAGCAAATAACCAGAGCCACTTCCTCATCCTCTCAAACCCAGAACCTCCCACAGAAGAACCACAAAAGTGCCCCACTTGTGACAGGATACTTTCTGGGACTGGATCAGATTCTGAATGTGGCTCTCCAGCAGGGATACGACTTCCTCAAATCCTGCCCTGAAATGGGATCCATCCTTCATGAAATCCTCCCCACTCCACCAAGAGTGTCTTCCCGCCGTCCACCTAACCTTCGTAACCTCTTAGTTCATCCCTACGAAATCCCCAAACCACCTTCCGTACCCTCTGGCTCCTATCCTTGTAACCGCCCCCAGTGTAAAACCTGTCCCATGCACCCTCCCACCACCACCTACTCCAGTCCTGTAACCCGGAAGGTGTACACGATCAAAGGCAGAGCCACGTGTGAAAGCACCCACGTGATCTAGCAACTGACCTGCCTACACTGTGATGCATTCTATGTGGGAATGACCAGCAACAAACCGTCCATTTGCATGAATGGACACAGGCAGACAGTGTTTGATGGTAATGAGGATCACCCTGTGGCTAAACATGCCTTGGTGCACGGCCAGCACATCTTGGTACAGTGTTACACCGTCCGGGTTATCTGGATACTTCCCACTAACACCAACCTATCCGAACTCCGGAGATGGGAACTTGCTCTTCAATATATCCTCTCTTCCCGTTATCCACCAGGCTTCAATCTCCGCTAATTTCAAGTTGCCGCCACTCATACCTCACCTGTCATTCAACAACATCTTTGCCTCTGCACTTCTGCCTCGACTAACATCTCTGCCCAAACTGTTTGTCTTTAAATATGTCTGCATGTGTCTGTATATGTGTGGATGGATATGTGTGTGTGTGCGAGTGTATACCCGTCCTTTTTTCCCCCTAAGGTAAGTCTTTCCGCTCCCGGGATTGGAATGACTCCTTACCCTCTCTCTTAAAACCCACATCCTTTCGTCTTTCCCTCTCCTTCCCTCTTTCCTGATGAGGCAACAGTTTGTTGCGAAAGTTTGAATTTTGTGTGTATGTTTGTGTTTGTTTGTGTGCCTGTCGACCTGCCAGCACTTTCATTTGGTAAGTCACTACATCTTCGTTTTTAGATATATTTTTCCTACGTGGAATGTTTCCCTCTATTATAACCATATATATATATAAAACAAAGATGATGTGACTTTCCAAACAAAAGCACTGGCAGGTTGATAGACACACAAACAAACACAAACATACACACAAAATTCAAGCTTTCGCAACCAACGGTTGCTTCATCAGGAAAGGGAGCAGGAGAGGGAAAGTCGAAAGGATGTGGGTTTTAAGGGGAGAGAGTAAGGAGTCATTCCAATCCCGGGAGTCGAAAGACTTACCTTAGGGGGAAAAAAGGACAGGTATACACTCGCACACACACACACACACACACACACACACACACACACACACATCCATCCGCACATACACAGACACAAGCAGACATATATATTCACTTATGAAATTTGTTATTAACAATCCAAACGAATTCAAAAGTAATAGCAGTGTACATGGCTACAACACTAGGAGAAAGGATGATCTTCACTACTTAAGGTTAAATCTAACTTTGGCTCAGAGAGGGGTAAATTATGCTGCCACAAAAGTCTTTGGTCACTTACCTAACAGCATCAAAAGTCTGACAGATAGCCATATAGCATTTAAAAGGAAATTAAAAGAATTTCTGAATGGAAACTCCTTCTACTCATTAGATGAATTTTTGGATATAGGAAGTGGGTAATTTCACCACCCCCCCACCCAGAAAAGAAAATATTAAAATTATTAAGTGTCATGTAATATTTTGTGCAATGTAATATCTTGTATAGACACCTTTTATTAACCTGACACATTCCACATCACTACGAAGTGTCATATTCATGATCAATGGAACAAGTACTAATGTAATCTAATCTATATAAAGAAAGGTAACACAACTGGCCAAAAATAAGAATGACTCATGAAAGAGCAGCACAGAAATTCCGAAATACTTGAATCAGCAGACACTCATGCCAACTCTCTTGAGAAAACATACCTGTAAAATTTCTGAAGTATACATTAAGTGAAGATCAGAAATATTCTTCAGCCCATATGTATCGACTCCAGTAGGTACCACAAAGATATGATTAAACTAATTACATCTACAGCTACATCTGCAGCTACACCTATGCTCTGCAAAGCACTACAGAGTGCATGGCAGATGGTATGTGCTGTGGTAACAACTATTAGAGTTTTAATGTTCCATTCATGTGTGAAGAGTGGGAAGAATAATTACCTCTGTGTATGTTATAATTACTCTAATATTGTCCTCATGATCTCTGTGGAAGCAATACATAGTGGTTGTAGTATATTCCTGAGTCATCATTTAAAGCCAGTTCTTGAAGCTTTGTAAGTAGGCTTTCTCATGCTAGTTTACATCTATCGTTTCATTTTCTTCAGCATCTCTGTGATACACACACACAGTCAAATAAACCTGTGACTGTTCAATATCACCTGTTAGTCCTATTTGGTATGTGTCCCCCACACCTATTCTAGATTAACTTTCACAGGTGATTTGTAAGAAATCTCCTTTGTAGGCTGAGTGCATTTCCCCAGTATTCTATCAATAAACCTGCTTTACCCACAACCAGGACTATGTTCTGATCCCATTTCATATTCCCATGAAGCACTGCACCCAGGTATTTGTATGAGTTATCCAATTCCTGTTGTGACTCCTTGATATTATAGTCATAGAATACAATATTCACACTTCTGAACATTTAAAGTAAGTTGCCAGTCTTTGCACCACTTTTAATTCCTACCAAGATCTGATTGAATATTTATATAGCTACTCTCAGACAGCGCTTCATGCAGATAACTGTATCATCTTCAAAACTATCTATATTGTCCACAAGATCATTGATATACATCAACAGCAAGCATCCCTACTCACTTCCCTGGTGCACACCTGATGTCACTTTATCTGACCACGACTCTCCATCCGAGATAGCACGCTGCATTTTTCCTACCAAGAAATTCTCAACCCAGTCACAATTTTGCTTGATACCGCATATGATTGTACTTTTGATAATAAGTACAGTTGTGGTACTGAGTAAAATACTTTTTACAAATCAAGAAATACTGTGTCTACTTGACTGTGTTGATCCAAAGCTTTCAGTATCTCATGTGAGAAAAGTATGAGTTGGATTTCACATGATCAGTGTTTCCAGAATTTGTTCTGGTTGGTGTGGAGGAAGACATTTTGTTCAAGATATCTCATTCTGTGTCAGCTCAGGATATGTACTAAGATGCTACAAGAAATCAGTGCCAAGGATACTGAATGATAGTTCTTTTAATAACTTCTATCTTCCTTGTGTATTAGTGTGACCTGTGCTTTCTTCCAACTACTAGGCACAGCTTTTGTTTAAGGGACTGAAGACAGGCTATAGTCAAAAGTGGGGCTGACTCCACTGCAAATTCGTTATAAAATCTGACAGCAAGAGAATATATATTTAAAACCTCATTTGACAAAACCCTAAGCAACTGGAAGCAGCGCGAACATCATTCCTGAAAATTAATACAATAACAAAAATTTAGAAATGTAGTAGGACACTACCCAGCTTATAGGGAGATTATGAATGTGAAAGCAGTAAGGAATGGTAAATTTGACTCTGATCATTACCTCCCTAAAATTAACTTCAAACTCCTACCTAATAAAGAACAAATAAAGTCACAAAAGTTTATATAATATAATACAGACAAGCTAACTACAACAAAAGAATCAATTAAAAACTATCAAGATGAAATTAAAGTGGCTAAACATGAAAACTGGAAAGAAATATCCAAAGCAATTAATAATACTACAGAGAAAACATTTCAGTAAATAAAAAATAAAAGAGAAATATGGTGGAATGGAATAGGCAAAGAAGCCATAGCAGAGAGGACTAAAAATTGGGAAAAATGGAAATTCTCAAAGAAAATTGAAGATTATGATCAATTTAAACAACAAAGAAAGGAAACAGCCAGTCAAAAATACAAAACAAGCCTTTGAAAAGAAGAACCTTTTGGAAATTAATAAAAATTTTGTAAAAAATAATCTCATGACTTTTATCAAACTTTTAAGAACAAATTAAAGAGGTACCAAACCCCAAATGTCTGTTTCAAAAACGAAAATGGAAAAATTGTGTTAAGCAATAATGAGAATCATGAAATACTACCAAGATATTTTCATCAGCTTCTAAACTGTCCTGAACCAAGCCATAAAATGGTTCAATTTTGGGTCGATTCCTATTCTTTATATATGTGAATGACCTTCCACTTAACATTCAACAAGCAAAATTCATATGTTTTTCAAACTTCACTAGTGTTATAAGAAATTGCATTGGAGAAAAAGCAACAGCAAAGTTAGTAAATGTTTTCTGAAGAATTATTAAATATTTCTCTGAAAATAGACTCTCTAAATTTTGAAAAATGCACAACATTCAGTTCTAAACAACAAATAGAACTATATCAATAATTGATGTAGCACTTAAGCAGGAGTCAGTAAGTGGGGTAGAATGGTCCAGATTTTTGGGTGCACTTGTTGATGAAAACTGTATCTGGGAGAAGCATGTTAGTGACCTTCTAAAACAATTAAGTACAGCTACTTTTGCTCTTCATATAACTGCTAATCTCAGAAACAAACGTATCAACCTCCTGACATATTTTTGATATTTCCTCTATGTGATGTTATACAGGATAATTTTCTGGGGTAACTCATCACTTAGAAAGAAAGTTCCGACTGTGCAAAAGTGAGCAGTAAGAATAATATGTGGTGGTCACCTTCAGGTGTCATGTAGATACCTGTTCAAGGAGCTAGGTATTTTAAATGTGCTGTCACAATACACGCTTTTTCTGATGAAATTCATAAATAATCCATCACAATTTGAGAACTGTGATGCACATACCTACAACACTAGAAGAAAAAAGAAAAAAAGAAGAAGAAAAGAAAAAAAGAAAGAAGTATTGTTTTCAAGTGTAGTTGCATGATTAGGAGTAAAATGATAATTTGTTCATTAACAGTTACACTACTGGCCATTAAAATTACTACACCAAGAAGAAATGCAGATGATAAACAGGTATTCATTGGACAAATATATATTACTAGAACTGACATGTTATTACATTTTCACGCAGTTTAGGTGCATAGATCCTGAGAAATCAGTACCCAGAACAACCACCTCTGGCCGTAATAACGGCCTTGATACACCTGGGCATTGAGTCAAACAGAGCTTGGATGGCGCGTACAGGTACAGCTGCCCATGCAGCTTCAACACGATACCACAGTTCATCAAGAGTAGTGACATCAATTGGAATTGGAAGGAAGTGTGGGGGTCAAAATCATAGAGGGACATCAAGAGATGAAAACAATACGAGGTCTGTTCAAGAAGTTCATGAACATTCATAATTTCACGCCAGTGGTGTGTTGGAGGAAAATACAATTGGCACCCCTGCACATGCCTGTGTTTAACATATAACTGCTGGAAGTTTCATTCTTGTATGTCGGTTAGTTATTGTTCAGTGCTGTATTGACTAGAATGTTGTGTTGCACAGTTTGCAAATTTTTAATTGGCAGAGTTAGAGGAGCAACATGTCTTCATTAAATTTTGCATGAGACTCAAGAAAACCTTTACAGACATACACTAAGTGATGCAGGAAGCCTACTGTGACATGTTCTTAAGCTGTACTTGGTGTATTAATGGTTCACATGGCTTAAAAATGGCCACCCATTAAGTTATAAATGACTCTCGTTCAGGATGCTTTCGACGTCTACCAACAATGCTCATGCCAGGAATGTCAATGAAATTGAATGTGCCAATTGAATACTGACTGTCTGAGAGATTGCAGAAGAATTAGATATTTCAGTTGGATCAAATCATGAAATCCTGACACAGCATCTTGTAATGCATTGTGTTGCTGCCCAGTTCGTTCCACGTCTCATGAATCTACTGCAGTGTAGTCAAACTGACCATGGAAACATTTGAGGAGGCAACCTTGGCAACAAGCAGCCCTCTCATTCTCTCCCCATGTGATTTCCATGTAATCATCCTCAGCATTATCACTGAAATATAAACATTGTATCCAGTATTCATTCAGCCTTTAAACTGTGAATCAAGAAAAACAGTGTGTAACTTAAAGTGTCTTGCTTTGCTGTGATATGTGAATGGCAGAACTGGCATTATTGTGTTTCAGTTGCTTTATTTGATGTCAGCTTATATCAAGAACATATCTGACAAAATCTTTTTAAAATGTTCCATGAGGCCATTTGTGTGTGGTTGGTAGGCAACTGTCATCCTGCAGATGATGTTCCGTTGCAAAATTAGTTCTGAACCAAGTCTTGACTGAAAGACATTTTCCTCAATTAGAGATTGCTACACTTGGTGCTCCATGCTTTCAAGTTAAAGTCTTTTACAAGAAACCAGCATTTTCCAGGGTTTAGGTAGTCAGTACAGCCTCTGTCACAGTGTATCAGCTGAGTGAGCTACTGTGCACTATTTCCCATTTGTTGTTGGGAATTGTGGACAACAGTCTAGACCAACCATTGTTGTATAAGTAGGTGCGTCTATCTGCAATCTGTGCCTGCTTGTGACACTTGCAAGAAATCCAGTCCAACAATATAGTATGGTTTCTTTCTGATGAAAAAAAAAATCTGAAGGCTGTGTCAGTGACAGTAATTCTCACAACACAGGTCCCTGTTAATTGGATTTCTTTTCCACCCATAAGCTTCAACACATGGCCCTTGAATCTGAGAATGTAAGTTCCGACTGGTAATAATGATTAGCACCTAATATCACAGAAAATGATGACACAGGACTGACTAGTGTCTGGACACGATGATTGTTCTTCTTCTTCCTGAAATGTTACTGCTTATGATGGTCATTCACAGGGACTGTTCCAAGCTTCTCTTTTCTCCCACAGTCTGTCACTTAGCATATCCTCCCATTGAAGTCCTCTTTGGTTCACATCAGCCTTCACCTGACCTCTCCAAAATATTTGTTGTCTTCCAATTGGTCTTTGTCCAAAGTCTATCCATCCTAGGTCTCTTCTTGGAAGTCTTGCTGGTCCCATTCTTTTAATGTGGCTTAATCATTTAACCTTGTTACTCTCCATAGTTACTTTTTGCGGCTTGATCTTTTGGGTGTTTTGCATTATTTCATTCCTTCTGTCGTATCAAGTGTGGTGAAGCAAGCTGGGATAATTTTAGTTCCCCTCTTGTTTTTCCATCTGCCTCCTTAAATTCGTTTTTTCACTTTTTACAATTTACCATTACCATACATGAATATAATCTGTATTTTCATAACAGAGAAAGGTTGGCCCTCAGTTCTAAAGGATTTAACACCAGATCTCATTTTGTGCTTAGTTTTATGTATGTATTTGATTTTCTAATTTATTTTGGTTATTCCTAGTTAGTAACTTCCATTGTAGGATGAAATCAGTAATTGTTTTGTAACTTAAATTCTGTTGTTGGCATATAAATAAACTAACTGTAAGCATTTAGAAGATGAAATGCTAGTAATCTGAAAGTATCTATTTAGCTCTATTCAAAATCATGTTAGCAGAATCAGCCCTTAATTAATTCCAAAAAAATTAACAGTTTTGTCAAAAGTATTGTTTGTGTAACTATATTTGTTAATTTCATGATTTAAATAAATAATTTGGCCTAACTTTTGTAGTAAAAGGAACTGTTAAAGAGACGCAATTTTTCGATGTAGTCAGTTAATTTAATGAGTTAAGTTTTAATTGTAATTTCTGTAAATTAAACTTCAAACAATGTATAGTTTCAGCATCTATTATTGTGATGATATATAAGGGTCCAATTTTGGTCATGAGACAGTCAGTCCACGGCCAAGTTTCAGACGAGTAACCTGTGCTGGTTAGAACAACAACAATGCTTCAAATTAACTGTGAAATAACTGTTAAACAATCAGGCTGTGTGTAAAAACAGTGACAGTGTCTGCTCCATATGTACCTCACTATTCTTCAAGAACTGTGAACTTAGTGGTTAGGTTTTACTGCTTGTAGCTGTTCAACAGTAAACTATCGTAGCAGTATGTGGAGTTACGCCTGCAAACTACTAATAAGGCTTATGGAAAGTTTAAACAATAGTGCACTGCCCATATAACTGTGTATTGTGTGTATTGAGGTGGGGGGGGGGGGGGGGGGGGGAGGGCAGTGAAATTAAAGTACTGTGACACACAACAGTGCACCTGTTGGCTACATAGTTTACAGTAGTCAGTGTCAGAATCCACAACCCATATTTTTCAGCCAGTGTAGCAACACAGTACATTGACACCGAGGACAACAAACGAAGAAATAAAGCATGTGGAACCACTACACATATTGTAGAGACAGTGCATCTCTGTTGCATATTCTGCTCAGATCTTTCTTTGTCCAAGTCCAACATTCTGATCCTTGGCTGGTAATATAACTTGTACATCATGATTTTTGCTCTGGCTAGTATTTTCCAGTTTTTAATTATGACCCATATACAACAATAAAATTTTGAACAATTTCCTATTCTCTCCAAAATTCCATCCTTGATTTTCCCTTTCTTGGTTAATTTACTTGCTAGATACTTGAAGGTATCTACTTCTTTAATAATTTTTCCATTGCAAGTTACAGCCTTCATTTTTTTCATTTTTCCTGCTAATCTGCTTACTTCACTTTTTGTTAAGCTCATTTCTATGCCTGCTTCTTTTACTAACTTTTCTTCTAATTTCTGTTCATTTTCTTCCCTAATCATCATATCATCTGCATAAGCTATGATTTTCATATCACCTGCTGTTCATGATTTTCGTATCATCTGCTGCTGACCCTTGACGAACTTTCCTTAGGATTTTGTCTGTGGCCACATTGAAAAGCACTGGCATGAGCACACTTCTTTGAGAAACCCTTTTGTTTGTTATAAACCATCTTCATTTTTTGCTGTCAATTATAGCACCCTTCAGGCATTTTCTGTACATGTTTCTGATTCACAGTTGCAATCCTTTTGACAGCTCCAGTCTATTCAGACCTTGCCATAAGTCTTCCCTTCTAACAGTGTCATAAGTCTTTTCGATATCTATGAATGCAACTACAATGTCTTTTCCAAATTCCCATTTTTTCTGCAACCTGTCTGACTGTAAATACGGCTTCTATAGTTGATCTTCCAGGTCTAAATCCTTGTTGTTCCTCTCTTAATTGTGGTTCTATCTTATTCCAAATTTTCTGTAAAATTATCTCTTTGGAAATCTGTATGCAGCGTCACAAAAGTGCTATTCCTCTGTAGTTCCCATAGAGTGCTTTATCCAATCTCCACAAATCTTCCCATATGTCCATACTGTTCTCATTATTCTATACAACCACTGAATTTTGATAGGTCCACTGGCTTTGATCATATCGACTGTGATGTCATTTACTGCAGGAGCTGTGCCATTTTTCATATCTATACAGCTTTCTCTACAGCCAAGATCTGCAGATCTTCTGTTTCTATTTCCTCTTTGCTGGTGATATCTCCTTCATCTCCCTCTAAATCACCAGTGCATTTGTTTCATTCCGTCCTTCACATGGTTTCTGGAATTATTCTTTCTGTGGGAAAGTGATTGTTCATGATGTCAATATGATTTCCTGACATTTTGGCAACTGTCATTCATGAAGGATTTTCATCTCGGATGGTCTCACCTCCATAGATGATTGCCTATTTAGTTTTCCTGATACTGACAGCTGGATCTGTAGTCAGAATCTATGCATGGTGAGGGAGAATAACTGCAGTTTAGTGGAGAGTTACGTCATCCAGGACAGGGTGATAGGCTTTGACCTACAAACTGGCTGTAGTAATCAGCAGTTACCGGTTTTGGACAGAAATGCCCTGTTATTTGACATCTTGTAGTGCCATTTAACACTCTTCTTTTTTCACTACAGTGAATAATGTGTCCAGCGTGCTCACAATGGAAGCATATTAGCATGTTATCCTCTCTTCTACACATGTACTGTTTTGTATGTGCTGACAAAATTGATACAGGAGTCCATATTTTATAGTCTAGTCAATTGATGTTCCAAACAGCTTCTTTTTGAACAAAATTGTAGAAGTTTTTCCCTCAATGGTTCTATATGTTTTTTGAAGTGCTGAATCTGAATTTCATGTCTGCTGCCTTGTAGGAGGTTGGGTTCACACCAAAAACCCATAAAACCTCAAACTTTTTCCACCTTTTTCAGTTTTCTCTTATATCTCAAGTACTATAAGTTTTTCAAAGATGAACTCTCTGCACAAAATTGAAATAGATGAACTCTCCTACAAAATTCACAAGTCAGGCTTTGTTTTCTGATGAGCAGTATCTGTGCTACAGAATGCTGAGAAAGCAGCAGATTTTTGGTCCTTCTGCAAAAAAAGTCAGAAACGTTCACTCCCACCCTCTGAAACTTGTAAAATAAACATGTTATCAACAACAACCTTTACATCACGTGAAAATACATTTATTTCTACAAGAGACCTGTGTAACATTTAATTTTTGTCATAAAGGAAGAAGAAGCAAAGGAAAAATTACAACAAACGCCTTCTGCATCCTGTAGCCACCTGTTGGTGCTGAACTTTCAGTACATTACACTTAAAAGAGGTTGTTTTGAACGAATTAATGAGTAAATATATTCAAAGAAAACATTAACATTATATTTTCAACATATTAGGTACATGCCACTGAACAGAAAGAAGAATATGAAATCTTTGTGTAGTAATGTAATTGTGTCTTGAAATGAGTGTATGTCTAGCATAGGACTGGGTCATCACTTCAAGTAGGATATCTGTCTGGAAAATAAAGAAAGCATTTAGTGATAGAATATGAATATAAAAGATAGATAAGTTGAATAGTAAACTGTCAATGTGTGTAGAAATACCTATGCTGATGTCATGGGTTCTGTTTCTTTACTCATCTCCATTTGGCAGGCACTGTTTCTTCAGCACAAAAAGATCCATGAGTAGAGTCTTGGACAATGGAAGATCCAATGACAGGGGCTGTGGAAGGTCCAGGCTGAACAGTGAGTTGTTGCTGCTCTTCAGCTGGAAAGAAAAGTAACTGAATGGTTAATGCTATCATAGAGAAAAATTGATTAGTAAAGTTTCTGAAAAATAGTACATGAATTAATACCCTTGGTCACCTCAGCTGCTTCAGACAGTGATACCGCATGCTTCAGACAGTGGTACTGCAAGTTGCTTGTCCAATTTGTCTTCGTCTTCCGTATCAAAATTGTCATCGATGTTGGAGCACGATCCTTCACATTGCTAGCACAATTTTGCGCAGAGTAGTCCTGCTTGCATACACCCACACCAACCTTGACAACCTGTCTTGCATTTGCAAGATATAATCTTAAGAAGTCTTTCAGGGCATAGGGGTTTCAGTTTGGTAAAGACAGCCAACCCATTTTTTCCCACTTTCCTCCCCCACTACTCTGGATCAAAGAGTTTCTCATCTACTGCTGCACCTGATGGGCAACTCTGATGTGTTGTTGAGCTGCAGTTTCAGTGGGAGATGTGGAAGCCATTTTTCATAGTGCCTTGTAGAATGATGTCATGTGTTGCTTATACCTCAGCTTGTTGATTGTAGTGGTTGGTTGGTTACCACTGTAGAGGACAGTTATAAATATCTCACCACCAGCTAATATTTCCTTTGAATTGGCTGAGGGATCAGTGAATTTAGTAATGTATCATTTGAAATCTGGATTTCTGGAGAGTGTCTTGGGTAATTTAAACCTTGCCTTGATTGTCTAACATGGACACAGAGTCACAATCACTCACTGTGAGGAGGAAGAGTGTGTGGTTGGCAGCTCTCTTCTCCACTGCACTTCCCAAATGGGAGAGGAGCTGAAGGGCTGTACCTCTCTCTGGACTGAGGGAATATACAATTGAGGTGATATGAGGACTTTAGAGAACCATCATTATGGCAAGAAGATCATCTTCCATTGTAAGTCTTGTGGCGAAGCCACATATTCTGCCATCTGCACTATCACTGTGTCTCCATCATCAGCTGTCCATCATTATCAAGATGGTTAGTCTATCCTTGTTTCTGTGCATTCAATAGAAAATTTACTTTTGAAACTGTAGTAACACTGTTCACATTTACGTCGCACTTCACTTAGCGTAGACCGGGACTGTGTCCTAGGCATGCCCGATGTTAACTGACTGGGCACGTCCCGTGCTGCCTGAGTTGTTGTTGTTACGCCGGCAGAGGTCGTGTCCGAATTCTCGCGTGCCCTCTGGTGGACAGGACTCTACTTGCGGCAACTACCGTCCGTAACGCGCCGTGCCGATGTGCACCTCCCGCCATCTTTCCGGTGGCTACTGCACTCCTCCTCCTTCGGTGGGGTGAAGCCACTGTGATCCACTGCATTGGAAGGTGGAGCATCGGGCAGGAGCGATGACCTCCACATCCAATGGAAGGCCGGAGTCGAGGGGATCTGCCAACCCTCGAGCCGGAACCTTCGAATACAGCTGGAAGTGACCCACACGAAGAGGCCCCCGTCGTCCCACCACCGGAGCATGGGATAGAACGGGCGACAAGCTGTCGAGCTCTGGATCCTGTTCCACCTCGGGAGGGGCAAGACCCAGTGGCGGGGACAATGGGGAAGGGACGACCACAGGTGAACCAGCCTCCTGAGAAACTGGGCCTGCGAGGGGGGCCGGCTCTCGCTGGGGCATCTCGAACGATAGCAATGCCGGTGCTGGAGCTACGGGAGGCTGCCAAGGCTCAGAACCATCGCAGTGCAGCAGAGTCACAGCGGGGAGAGGTGGTAACATCCCCTGGGAAACCAACACGGGTGCCGGCAATGGGGAAGCCGGTGTCCGAGAGGTCGGAGGGTGGGTACCCAAACGTGGACGTAGCTGATTTTGGTGACGACGTACCACCCGGTCCCCCGCCTGCAAGGTATAGAGCCGGTGACCATTTCAGCGCAGGACCACCGCCGGTATCCAACGTGGATTGCGACCAAACCCACGTGCCCAGACCGATATACCAGTGGAAAGCAAGGTACTCCATTTTGCGAAGACTGGCGAGGACCAGGCCGCAGGAGGTGCAGCAGCGTCCTAGGTTGGCGCCCATGGAGGAGCTCTGCAGGGCTGCGGTCTCCCATTGGTGTGGTCCGGTATGCCGTCAGGAAAAACGTCAATGCCTCCTCCGCAGGAAATTCGTGCACATACTTTTTCATCTGCGTCTTAAATGTGCGCACCATGCGCTCGGCTTCCCCATTTGATTGTGGATGGAAGGGGGGAGAGCAAACGTGCCGAATACCGAAGCGCCTACAAAAATCCTGGAAGGTCTGCGAAATAAACTGCGGTCCATTGTCCGAGACCAGGGTGATTGGCAGACCTTGCACAGAAAAGATTTTTGCTAGTGCCTGGATTGCAACTTCTGACGTGGTTGAGGAGCAGCGAACCACATATGGGAATCGGGAATAAGCATCAATGACAATGAGCCAAAAGCCATTGAGAAACGGGCCCGCAAAATCAGTGTGAACACGTTCCCATGCTTGGGTTGCCGGTGGCCATGAAGAGAATGCTGCCCTGGGAGATGCCTGTTGGCTTGCACACTGGGAACAGGCGGCCACCAAGTGCTCAATTTCTCTGTCAATACCGGGCCAGTACACATGTCTGCGAGCCAAGGTTTTAGTACGGGAAACACCCCAGTGCCCCGCATGTAATAACGTGAGGACCTCCCTTCGTAAACTTGCAGGAACAACCACGCGAGGAGCTGTATCATCGGTAGCCAGAAGGAGAACTCCTTCCAAGACCGAGAGGCGGTCTCGTAGAATAAAATAATTACGAAGAGGGTCCGAAGCCCGGCCCGGAGGGCGGGATGACCACCCCTGCTGAATGAGGCGAACTACTTGCCGGAGAACCGGGTCAGCTGCCGTTTCCCTGGCGACTCGAGAACTAATGAATGGGAAGCCATCAACTACTTGGCGGGACGCCACATCCAAATGAAAACACATAATCTCCTCTCGATCAAACGTAGGATCCGGGCCCACCGGAAGACGGGAAAGAGCATCGGCGTTGGCATGCTGTCCAGTAGGGTGAAAATGAATGTCATAATGGTACTTAGAGAGGAACATGGCCCAGCGCTGTAGTCTGTGGGCCGCCCTATCCGGAATCTGAGAGGCGGGGCCAAATAACGATATTAATGGCTTATGGTCAGTGATTAACTGAAACTTCGTGCCATACAAGAAAGGGTGAAACTTGGTAACAGCGTAGACAATGGCCAAAGCCTGGGAGTAATGGGCCTGCGCGGGACTAAGAGTTTTAGACGCAAACGCCAGTGGTTGCTCGGAACCATCTGCGTTGCGATGGGCCAGGACTGCCCCCACCCCATACTGCGAAGCATCGGTAGCCAGGACCAACGGCTTATGGGGGTCAAAAGTAGCCGAACAAGGCGCTGACGTGAGGAGGCCCTTCAACGAGGTGAACGCTCACTCGCATGCAGGCGACCAATCAAAAGGAACACCCTTGCGCAGAAGGCAGTACAGGGGGCGGGCTACAGTGGAAGCCCTGGGAATGAACCGGTGTTAATAGGCTATCTTGCCTAAAAAAGCATGTAACTCTTTCAGCGAAGTGGGCCGAGGAAGGTCGACGATGCCTTGGACCAAACTTCCTAGTGGCTGGATGCCACGCCGAGAGATGGTGTAGCCCACATACTCAATGGACGGTTGGAAGAAGTTTGACTTATGCAGGTTGCAACGCAAGCTCACAGACCTGAATTTGAGAAAGAGGGTGCGAAGGTTGTGCAAGTGTTCCTGCATGCTGCGGCCTGTGACAATTATGTCATCCAGGTAATTAATACAATGAGGGATTGTCGACGTGACGTGCTCAAGATAACGCTGGAATATCGCCGGGGCACTGGATATTCCGAAGGCCAACCGCTGGTATTGGTAAAAGCCAAACAGGGTGTTGACGACCGCCAGCCATTTGGAGTCATCATCAAGTGGTATCTGATGATAAGCCTCCGAAAGATCGATTTTCGAAAAATATTGGCCTCCCGCCATGGCGGAGAACAATTCAGCAGCACGAGGCAAAGGATAGGTGTCCACCACCAATTGGGAATTAATGGTGGCCTTGAAATCGCCACAGAGACGTAATTTTCCCGAGGGCTTCCTTATAATAACGAGGGGCGAAGCGCAGTCACTAGAAGAAATGGGAAGAATGACCCCTAGGGCTGTCAGCCAGTCTAGCTCTTCCTTTACCTGAGGACGGAAAGCCAAGGGGATCTGCCTCGTGCGTAGAAAACGCGGGCGAGCCGACGCCTTCAATGTTAAGTGAGCTTCAAAATCTGAAACATGCCCCAGGCCCTCCTCAAAGATATCGGGAAAGTCTGAGATCAAAGATTCCAACGATTGATAGGGAACGTCTTCGGAGACCAGCTGTATGGTGTCAGCAATAGAAAAACCGAAAGCTTGAAAGGCATCCAGGCCAAAAAGGTTAACGGAGCTCACATCACTGACAACAATAAAAGTAATAGGTCGAGTGACTGATTTGTAAGTCACATCGGTAGTGAATTGACCCAGGAGGGGAATGAACTGTTTACCATAACTGCGTAGACGCTGGTAAACTGGCACCAATGGGGGCGATCCAAGGTCGGAATAAGTTTGCGCATTCAACAACGAAACTGCCGCACCCGTATCTACTTGCAGTTGTAACCGGCATGACAGAACCAACACCTCGATAAAGAGTTTGCGTGCCGATGCATCGGGAGCCTGGCCCGATGAAACTTCTTGAATGTCAACGTCCATGTCCTCTGTACCTGCTTCCTTCGATTCTTTTGAGGCTGAGTGGCAAACTTTAGCAATGTGACCTTTTTCATTACATTTGCGACAAACGGCCCAATGCTGGGGGCACTCTGACCGATCATGATGTATATAGCACGACACACAGGACGGAAACGGGGGGCCGGCGGCCGGAATTCTGTTTACGCGCCATGTGGGAGCGGCCGTAATGGCCGGATTGTACCGCTCGCACGACGTCCAACCCGGACACAGTGGACGCGGACGTGCCGCCCTGAACCGCCGCAACGTCACACCATGCTTCCAGCTGTTGACCTGCGGCGTGAGAGGCTTCATACGATTGAGCAATGGACAGGACTTGCTCAAGGGAAGGGTCTTCTAACTGCAGGGCCCGTTGCCGGACCTCCCTATCAGGGGCCGAACGAAGAATGACGTCGCGTACCATAACATGGGCATACGACCCTCGTGACTGCTCCATGACAAAATGACACTTGCGACTAAGACTGTGCAGGGTAGCGGCCCACGCCCGGTAAGACAGAAGGGGCTGTTTTTTGCATTGATAGAACTCGACCCTAGCCGCCACAACATGCGTGCGGCGGCAATAATATGAAGACAGCAATGAACACAATGCGTCAAAAGACAAGGACAAGGGTTGCGGCAACAGCGCTAGCTGCCGCAAAACTTGATACAGCGAGGGAGATATCCAGGACAAGAAGAGAGCCCGACATACCTCTGCATCGGCAACATGAAACGCCTGGAAATGCTGCCGAAGGCGATGTTCATGTGTGTCCCAATCCTCCGCCGTCTCGTCATACGGGGGAAAGGGAGCAGGGTACGGCGCTGGAGCAGATGGCGTGGAGAGCAACGCCGGAAGCACTTGTTTCATGGTGGCCATGAACTCTGTCTGCTGCTCAACCAAAACCCGCACTAAATCCTCCATGCCATGGAGAAGCTGCGAAACCAGAACAACGACGCAACATGCAAAAGAACGACCCTACTCGTCACCAATTGTGTAGTAACACTGTTCACGTTTATGTCGCACTTCACTTAGCGTAGACTGGGACTGTGTCCTAGGCATGCCCGATGTTAACTGACTGGGCATGGCCTGTGCTGCCTGAGTTGTTGTTGTTGTTACGCCGGCAGAGGTCGCGTCCGAATTCTCGCGTGGCCTCTGGTGGACGGGACTCTACTTGCGGCAACTACCGTCCGTGACGCGCCGTACCGATGGGTGCCTCACGCGATCTTTCCGGTGGCTACTGCAGAAACTGTTGTCAATTTTATCTCCACAAATGGTTTTTTGGTCAAGCTCCTCAAGCACACCATGAACTTGATACTCTTCTGCCCATTCATGTAGCCATCAAACACAATTGTCACTTTTTGATTGTTCTTACTTCATACATCATGTATATATGAAATCACAAATTTGTTTGAAGGTATGCCACTTGGCCATACAAGTGCAACAGAAGGCCCCCATCCATCGCATCTACTTTACTACTTGGACATAGAGCAATTAGGATGAAGGTTGAAAAGAAATGGTTTGGCTCCCATAATCTCACTGAAACCCCTTGCTCCTGAAAGGCTTCTTCAGCTTATATCTTGCAAATGCAAGACATATTGCCAAGGTGTTGATGAGCAGAATTGTTGTGCATGAAATTATGCCAGCAATTCAAATGATCTTACTCCAGCACTGATGATATATTTGATGTAGAAGATGAAGACAAATTGGATGATTACTTTGCAGTACCACTGCTGAGGCAACCAAAGAAACTCCTTCATGTAATATTTTATAGCATTACACATCTTTACTAATCAATTTTTCCCATAACAGTAATCATTCAATTACAGATTTTTTCAGTCGAAAAACAGCAACAACACACTGTTCAGCCTGGACCTTCCAGAGTCACTGACACTTTGCATTGACATTCTGTTGTCCAGGACCCTTCACATGGACATTCTTGTGTTCAAGACACTGCCATCAGAAAGGAATAAAGGGACACCAGTAGAGGTACTTCTTCATAAATCTATAGTCCAATATGTAACTTACCTTTCTTCTGTATCCACGTTCTATCACTAATTGCCTTCTTTTTTCTCCAGATGGAGAACCTACTCAAAGTGCTAACCCAGTCCTGGGATTGACGTTCACTCATTTCATGACACATGTACATTACTACATACAGATTTCATATTCATCTTTCTTATCAGCTTATAGCTAATATGTTGTAGATGTAATATGTTAACATTTTTATCAAACATGCTTTCCATAAATTCATTCAAAATGACCTCTTTAAGCTAATGCACTGAAGTATAGCACTGATGAGAGCTAGACAGGTGGAGTGGTCATTTGGCTGTAGGGTACATAAGTCATCTGTCGTCATTTTTGGTTTGCTCTGTCTACCCTTATGAGAAAATTGAACATTACAAAGGTCTTTTGTAGGAAATTTGATGTACTTTCATGTGTTGTAGGGGTGTTTGTTGATAACATGTGTATTTTACAAGCTGTAGATGGCAGGAGTGGACATTTCTGACTTTTTCACCCAAGGGCCAAAAATTCGCTGCTTTTCAGCACTCTCTAGAGCTGACACTGCTCGTCAGGAAATCAAACCTGACAAGCGAATTTTGTAGGAAAGTTTGTCTACTTAATTTTGAATAGAATGGTCATCTTCTATAAACCCACAGTATTAGAGAAGCAAAAAATTTAAAAAAAGTGCAACAATTTTGAGGTTTTATGCATTTTTGTTTGTGAACCTGGCCTCCTAAAAGGCAGAAAACAAGTTTGGATTCAGCATTCCAAAAAACATATGGACCCTTTGAGAAAAAAACTTTTGCAATTTTTTTACAGAAAAACCATCACTTGACTGGGCTAATATGTGTCATTGAGAATCTAGGATGTTATGTAATAGTTACACCATAAGTTCAAGGTTTCTGACTCCATTAAACAATGTTGGTTTGTCATGTAGGTAGTCAAAACCTTGGCGGAGAATGTAATTCAGTTACTCCAGTCCTGAGTGGTACTGAGTTAAGAGGGGTCTGCTCCTCTGTGGCGGACAGTGTGACTTTGGGAGGAGGTGGGAGACTGGAAAGATAAGGCACACGGGAGATTTGTTTTTGTACAAGGTTGGGAGGATAATTACAGTCTGTGAAGGCTTCAGTGAGACCCTCGGTATATTTCGAGAGGGACCGCTTGTCACTGCAGATGTGATGGCCACAGGCAGCTAGGCTTTATGGAAGGGGCTTTTTGGTATGGAATGGGTGGCAGCTGCCGAAGTGGAGGTATTGTTGGTGGTTAGTAGGTTTGATATGAACAGAGGTCCTGATGCAGCCATCTTTGAGGTGAGGGTCAACAACTAGGAAAGTGGCTTGTTGGGTTGAGTAGAACCAGGTGAAGCAAATGGGGGAGAAGTTGTTGAGGTTCTGGAGGAATGTGGATAGGATGCCCTCACCCTCGATCCAGATTGCAAACATGTCATCAGTGAATCTGAACACCAGGTGAGAGGTTAGGATTCTGGCTGTTTAGGAAGGATTCTCTAGATGGGCTCAAGAATAGTTTGGCATAGGATGGTGTCACGCAGGTGGCCATGGTCATACACTGAATTTGTTTGTAGGTAATGCATTCAAAGGAGAAGTAATTGTGGATGAGGATATAGTTGGTCATGACAACTAGGAAGGAGGTTGTTGCTTTGGAATCTGCTGGGCGTTGGAAAAGGTAGTGTTCAGTAGTGGTGAGGCCATGGGCATTAGGGATGTTAGTATAGTGGGAGGTGGCATCAATACTGACAGGCAGGGTACCGTCTGGTAAAGGAACAGGAACTGTGAAGAATCGGCGGAGGAAATGGTTGGTCTCTTTTATATAGGAGGGTAGGTTCTGGGTAATAGGTTGAAGGTGTTGGTCTACAAGAGCACAGATTCTCTCAGTGGGGGCACAGTAACCAGACATAATGGGGTGTCCTAGGTGGTTGAGTTTATGCCTTTAGGAAGCATGTAGAAGGTAGAAGTGCGGGGAGTGGTAGTGGTGAGCAGAGAGATGGACTCAGGGGAGAAGTTCTGGGATGGTCCTAAGGATTTGAGGAGTGACTGGAGATCCTGCTGGATTTCTGGAGTGAGGTCATTGTGGCAGGAGTTGTAAGTGGATGAATGTCTGACAGCTGGTGGAGCCCCTCAGCCAGGTAATCCTTGCAGTTTATAACAACAGTTGAGCTTTGACAGCAGGTAGCATTATAAGGTCAGGATCAGTTTTCAGATGGTGGGCTGTGGTTCTTTCTGTGGATGTAAGATTAATTTGCATGTTGTGGGATTTGGGAATGATGGTAGGTAGATTTCAAGGTTAAGAAATTCAGGAAAGTTAACAGGGGGTGGTTTGGAGGCAGTGGGGGTGGATCACAGTCTGAGGGAGGAGTGACCTGATTTAGGCAGGATTCAACATTGATCTTTGGTTAGGTCTGATTAGTAGGATTGGTGGCTAAAAAGTGTTTCCACTGTAGGGCCTGGGAGGAGGAGAGAAGGTCTTTAGCAAGTATATATCTGTTTGAACACGCTGATCTCTTACAAGTGACTTTCACAGTTAACTTGAGCATAGCTTGGAGCATTTAACCCATCATACAATGCAATGAAAAAGATACATCACTATTCACCAAGTAGAGGATTGTTAAGTCTCAGACAGGTGCAAAAGACCTTCTTGTAATGTAGAAAACGCACACACATTCATGCAAGCACAACTCATACATACATAATCACTGTCTCTGGCCACCGAGGATGGACTGCAAGCAAGTGTTTTCACCTCGATTCCAGTTTGCTTTCGCCATTTACTATCAACCCTGCTTCCTCAGGTTTCTCCTTTTCCCCCATACTTCATCTGTTCTGTCCTTTTTGTGCTTTTTCCCATGTATTTTTAAATAGTTTACGTATTTTATGCCTTTTTTAACCTCCACCAAGGATCCTTATTCCTTGCATCTGCACCAATACAGAAAAGTTTCCTTATCCCACATATTATTCCAGCATTGCTGTTTGGTTCATGGCAGGGCTGGTCATAAAATATTGAAATATCAATACTTTTTCCAAAAAATATCAGAATTTATTGGTGATATTTTTTCCTGATAATACTGATATATCGACATCAGAATGACAATATTGAGTGCCGATATTTTAATGCTACAATTTTTGGTAAATATTTGAAATTGTTCTTCTGAAATTGTAGTGAGACATAATTTTACTTTCACTCTGTGAAGGAGTCCTACTACTTTCTGAGCTTTTATCATGTCTAGCCTTTCTGTTTGTGTGAAGCAAGTGTATGAAGCATAAAAAAAGATGTCCTATTGCATTGGGGGCTAGTGGTTTGAATGGAATAACAAGATTTCCGATGTGAAGAAATAGCACACCAGCTGTACTAAAAAAAAAAAACAATTTTTAATACATTTAGTGTGCTATTTCTTCACATCATCAGTGTTCAAAAACAGTTGCTGAAAATGATGAACAAAAATCTAGATGTTAAGACATTTTTACAGTGCATGTAGATGTGTGAGGGGAAATGCTGATGTAGTCAGCACTTGGCACCACCAACAGAAACTGCAACGTTTAGCTTCACCACACAATTTTGACATTACAACTAGTAGGTCTCTGGCACTGGCAGAAATGAAAAACATGGAAGTCGATGTGAAGTGTTCTGGACAAATCTGATATGTGATGAAACCAAACATGCAGCTACCATTGTTTAGCAAAGCAGTTATTGACAAGCGTGAACATGTATCATTTTCCTTTCAATTCTAGCTCTAAGGGGGCAGGGAGGCTGCTAGCTTGTTGATTTACAAAATACTTCATAATAAATCAATACTTATATCTAAAAACAAAGATAATGTGACTTACCAAATGAAAGTGCTGGCAGGTCGACAGACACACAAACAAACACAAACATACACACAAAATTCAAGCTTTCGCAACAAACTGTTGCCTCATCAGGAAAGAGGGAAGGAGAGGGAAAGACGAAAGGATGTGGGTTTTAAGGGAGAGGGTAAGGAGTCATTCCAATCCCGGGAGCGGAAAGACTTACCTTACGGGGAAAAAAGGACGGGTTTCCCTCTATTATAACTAAATCAATACTTAAATATACAACTCTAAAATTAGCAGTGTTTTTACAATGTGCAGCTGATATTTTTATAGGCATGTAAGTCAATATTTTTTCCATCTATATATATCAATGCTTTTTTCAATATATTGAGAGCTGATAATGGCATTTTTTTAAAATATTGATATACTGGATTTCAGATATTTTTAAAAATATCAACAGTCCTATTTCATGGAGTCACCCAGATGGCCTTACCATTAAATTACCCATCTCCAGATGCAACCTCTCCTTCCACAATGACCTCCATCTCTTCAAATTCTGCCAATCCATAGGCCTTCCAACCTAATCATGCAAAATCAAGTAAATCAGACCCAAACCCACATGTAATACCTCATCTCCATCTGTAAGATTTTCTTGCTCTGTAGTCCCAAATTCCTGTAGCCCACCTCACAAACTGAAATCCTGCCAGGAACTAGAGCACCATGCAAAATACAACCTCAAAAAATTCTCCAACCTGTTCACCATCTACTCCCTCCTTGGATTACCACTATCCACCACCC